>NC_137927.1:8100726-8385726 GCF_963457725.1 Sprattus sprattus | reverse complement strand
GGTAGGTTAAATGGGACTGAGTTGATATTGTTCCAGCCTCCTGACTCACCACCCTCAAGTGTCTAGCAGTTCCCACGGTCCATACACACGGCAAACACACCCACCTCCCACACACCCCACCCCCAACACACACACACACACGCACTCACCCCCACCCCCTAACACACACACACACACACACACCCCACCCCCCAACACACACACACACACACACACTCACCCCTACTGGGGCCTCACAGTGATGTCATTAATTAACATCAAAATGCACACGACAGTGAGCGAGTGTGCGTGTGTCTGCAAGAGAGTGCGAGTGTCTTTATGTGAGTGTGTGGTTGTGTGGAAGTGTGTGCCTGTCTGAATGTGTGTGTGTGAGTGTGTGTGTGTGTGTGTGTGACAGAGAGAGAGAGAGAGAGAGAGAGAGAGAGAGAGGGGGAAAGGGAGAGAAAAAGAGAGGGGGTGTCAAAGAAAGGCAGTATTGTCTGCGGAGAAATAAAGAAATCTCCACTGAAGCATTGTAAACTGGGAGGGCAGGAGAGTGGAGTGAAATGCGGGATTTGGTGAGTTATGGTCAGGCTGTCACATCACGTCAGGCACCCACAAAAAGTGATGCCCAGAGACTGGCCGCCTCTGCTCTCATGAACACACCGAGGCCTGATCATCCTGGTCCTGCCCAGCACTGTTCGCTCCCACTACACTCGCCTCTCCTGCTTCAGAAGAGCTGGGTGGTGGTGAAACTTATCACCCATCTTATTTTGTGTGTGTGTGTGTGTGTGTGTGTGTGTTTCTGTGTGTGTGTTTCTGTGTGTGTGTGTGTGTGTGTGTGTGTGTGTGTGTGAGAGTGTGTGTTTGTGTCAGTGTGCGTTTCTGTGCGTGTGTGTGCGTTTCTGTGTGTGTGTGTGAGTGTGTGTGTGTGTGTATGTCTGTGTGTGACTGAGTGTGTGTATGTGTGTGTGTATTCATGTCGTAACTGTAATAATTAGTGATGGTAATAATTCATTGTCATGCAACACTGTGGTATAGATGCTGATCACTGAATTAAAAGCAAGCATGAGAGTTCTGGGGAGGAGCCTCTTGCTCGTTTACCAGTTACCTCTGTGAACAAGATGGCGCCTCATTTGGCTTCCCCGAAACCCCACAGTGGCCCTGCGCTTTGGAATGCGTGTGAAATGACCCGTGGTTTAGAGCGAGGCCGTTTCCCTGAATGTTGTGTTTGTTTTTCCATGGATGCATCCTCGTCTGCTCCGGGGAACGTTGGCTTTCCCCATCTCATTGTGCCGGCATCTGACGACCTGTGAGGAATGCGTTTCATCAATGTGCATCCAATCCTACCAGCGGCGATACTCGTCCACGCCATCAAAAGCACCCCAACTGATAATTGTGACCATTTGATCTGCCCGAAGACATTCAGACTTAATTGGGAGCTCGAAAATGCACAAAGCCGCCAGAGCCATAATGAAGGGGGGGGGGATGTTTGTTCTTTGTTTTAGTTTTTTTGCGCTACAAAGCTGTGAGTAAACTCACGATTAGCAGTGATTGTGGGGCCTGCTCTGGTCCTGTGACTGGTCTCCTTGTTTGTGCCCCTGTGAAAAAGCGAATCATTCCCTCGTTTCTGTGCTTGTACAGCCAGACGCAGGTCTTGGGGATGTCAGACAATGGGGAGCATTGAAGAGGAGAGCATGGGAAGGACTCAGTGTATACGATGGGCGCATCTCACGCTGGTCGACCATGATAATAGGCACACTGGAATCCTGTAATAGGCCTGTAATCAGTGGCGCTCTGTGTGTGTGTGTGAGTGTGAATATTTTCTCTCACACAGTAACATTATTCATGAATAGCTTGAGTTTTAGGAACGGCCATTTGAGTTGAAGCGTACTAATGATGGAGGGTGGCAAGGGTGGCACTGCAAAGACAAGTGCCCGCATTGCCACAAGATGGTGCCAATGTGGCACAAGACAGCAGAGAAACCTGGCACTATACATCGGGGTGAAGGATGGAATATGAAAATGTGTGTGCATTTTTCAAATTAGCAGATTGTTCTGATGGTCGGATGGTGACATGAGCATCAAAGCGGATTTGCCTAATACTCAAGAAAAATGAATGTGTCTGTGTGTGGGGCAAGGCAACCACACTCAGATGGACAGTTGCACCCATATAAGATTAAACTTTTTTTTTTATACCAGGCTAAGCCAGGTTACACAATGCCAATGGCTATAATTTTTTTCCCACAGGGTAACCGCAATTTGTCAACATGTTCACAGTTAAAAATGGAGATTATAATTAGGGTAAGGGGTAAGGCTTGGATAAGGTGTTAGCATGCTAGCTGAAGCTACAGGAGTCTGTGTGAGGTGAGCTGAGTGAGGGTCAGATTGTATTGAGGCTTACCTGACAGGTTAGCTCTAGTTAGGAGCAGCGTGTGTGATATTAAAATAAATCGATCGCTTCAACAACATGCCCTATCGAAAGTACGTAACTCCAAACTATTCACTGATGCTCAGTGGGGAGTGTCTGTAGTCATGTGCTGTAAAAGTGGTCTGACTGTTGATATGAACATTCTCTATAAACCGCAACGAGTCATTCAGACTGTGTAAAGTTGGCTCAATCCTAAAAGGGATCTTACCTACTAAGATCTAAAGGGAAATGATCAGCTCTGATGGAGAATGGAACTTTACTTCGGCTTGTGATCGTTTTACATCATGCATAATAATGATCTAGAGATGGTTAGCAATGTGATTCTGACGGGTTTGAAGCAGCCCCCACATTGGTGGCATAAGCTATCAAAGAAGCAGGTGAAAAATGACATCCCTAAAACAAATGGCAAATTATTTCAACATTTGCCATTTAGACTGAAATAGAATTGTCTCTGGCAATCATAGAGATGGCTTATTCAGGTACATGCACTTAAAGTCTTTACTTCAAATTTCGGTGAACTAGAATTATTCTCTTCAACTCTAAATTACGGCATTAAGGCATTAATTAATTTCCTTCTTGCCTTTTGAAACACTGAGGTGACACAAAGGACCATCTTTGGATAGATTTGAAACAGATATATTTCTGAGACTTGTATGTCTCGTATCCTGATGCAAGACCTGCATTTGCAAGGGTAGAGGCCAGGGTGTGATATAGTGTCTGTGTTTTCAACCTTAAAGGGTTTGGCTAAAGAACACAAGAAGCACAGCAGGAGTCACATTGCTACATGAGTGGACAGTCCAAGATGGGCGTAAGCAGCCGGGCTTTTATGCCACAGCAAGGTGTTCTAAACACACACACGTACACACACACACACACACACACACACACACACACACACACACACACAATTCAATTTCCTATGAACTATGTCAAAATATGAACGTATACACACCAGTGAGCACAGAACTGACTGGATTGAGTATTTAATTCAACTGCTTCTACAGTCGAAATACTGCTGCGAGCTATATGTCATCTTTCTTTCCTCTTCAATTACAATGCTTAGAACTTTTATATTTCAGTTGCTCCTTTTGTCCCTTTAATGTTACAACTTTAAATGTGAAAAGAAACGTCATGAAATAATGAAATAACACACAAACAATTCACACTCAACAATGTGATAGGGCTGAAATGTTTTCATTGTTAAACATCTATAGCCTACCATTACAGTATTTGATACATTAATATTACAACTCGTAATATAAGTATAACAATATGGAATGAATCAAGAAATAAAATGGAATATATTTGCTAAGACACACCTTTTCTTTATGTGGTTGTATCTCTCCGAGTAAGAGCTATTAATTGAAATGTGTTGTGTGTACTGTAACTTACAATTATCCCTAATTAGAACACCTATATCCACTAGGAAAATTACCATTTTGCTGAACATGATACACATCAGCTGATGAGTGTGTGAACTACAGTTAAGTGTGTTTGTGTGTATTTACACCTGCCTGTCATACTGATCAGTTGTAACTTAGAAGACCATAAACCACATATATTTAGACCATTAAATCTTAAAGTGTATGATTTTAGGCATTGACCGAACCACTTAAATGAACTCAATTAGTCATTAAAACATACACAATTTAAAATATTCATTGGAGCAAGACAAAGAGAAGGACAGAAGAACGTTCTGGTATTGTAATTAGAGAGATGGATGCAAATTCATGCAATTTGGTTTGTTGTTTCTTTCAGTAGTGACAGGCAACCGTTAGCCAACAAATTCAACGCAATGTGCTTAACATGTTTATTTTTTTCAGGGTTATTATAAACATTTTCTAGGTTTCTAATCGTTTTTTAAAAAAGCCTGCCACTGCCCCACTACATATAAAGGACCGACTCTCCGCTCAAAGGCAACTCACATTAGCATGCGACGACTGTGCGTAGCAGGGTGAGGTGCGCAAGACCAGGAAAGCAAAGTTCCAGCTCCTCCGACAGGAATCGACAGTCACACAATGACTCCACTGTGTGACTTCAGTTACCAGAGCCGATAACCCCCTACTTCACAAAAAAAAAAAAAGTCCTAAAAATGCACGACTGTTCGCTTCATAAAAGCACAGCAGCACTGCTCTACACATTTGGTTTCGAACGTGTACATCAATTAGCCTGTTTAGGGATTTTGGTTAAAACATTATGTAGGCCTATTTATTATTTTTTTTTTTTTAAAGGCCCGTTGCCCACCAAGTTAACATACGTCTCTTTCTCAGGATGATGAGAATATAAAAAAAATAAAGTCTCAGTCCCACTGCAATAAAAGGTGAGTCTGAGCATCTGTGCACACTAGTCCTTATTGACACTAGATGTCGCACGACCGCAAAGTAAGCGTAACTGTAAATTAAAGATATTTCATTTCATTACTATAAAGAGGGCTGTTCTCAATATTTGCTCATACCGTTTTCATTCAATATGTTCATGGACAAACATAGGCTATTCTTCCTCTGAGTTGACATCAGCAGAAAAGGGAAGCCTCTGCGTAATTACTCTGCGATTAATCCCAACCGTTTCCGAATAAAGTGACCCAACGATGGTTTACGAGATTTAGGCTACGATGCAAAATCATAAGCAGCTGAATGCCTGTGACATAATGAGACTTTATGGCCATATGATTCAATACTAAAGAAATGTTACAGACAAGTTGCAAGCTGAACTTTGCTTTCTTGTTAATTCACGTATCATCCACGATATCTTAATCATCATGGGATGTGAGAATATTTATGATATTATGAAGACAACAATATTTTAACACTTTATACCAATAAAACATTTTATTCAACAAACGTCACAAGAGTAAAATATACCCTGAGTTCAATGGATAACTACAAACATAATATTCCGCTATTGCGTTTGGCGTACACATTGGTTATAAGATAAAGCACGATATATCTTCATTATAAGCAGTTTTCCAGCAGGTCGGGATGCCAAGGACTATCGACTGCCTGCTTCGCATAAAACACTGTTCTAACCACTTGCAGCCCACCTGCTTATATTTCATATTCCAGGCCGAACATTTTAAATCATTTTAGGCGAGATATTCGGCTCCAGAGTCTCGAAACCTGTTGCCCTGACAAGTGGGGCCTACATTATTCAGATAAGGGGCAAATAGGGTCTATTTTACCCTCAGTTTGAAAAGAAATAGCTATGTTATCTAAAATATTAAAGACTTCAACAAATGTACTGTTGTAAATATGTGTATACCACCTTACTGTTACCACGGAAAATGTGCTAAAATCTCCTCTCAATTATGTTCTTTTCTCACTCAAAGACGCACATTCTGTATTCAGACTCTGGATCTTCCATCCGCTCTGGTCCCCTCCCATATTATTTCGAAGCGGGTTAATTTGTGTACTTGCTTAACCTTAATGCTATGTAACACACCGTGCCAACTAGATTTACCGTTGTATGCCTTGTGTTGCTTATTTTTCTTGTACTGTACCTCAAGAGCTCAGTTAGCTCATTATAAATCGTAAAGAAATCTACCAATCTAACAAAATATTATATACAAAAAACAATTTGTTTTGTTTCCTTTGCTTTTCCAGGCAGGCTGTAGTGCATGTGTCATTTTTAGCTGGCTCTCAGAATACATGTGGTCACTATCTTGAATTCCTGACTTTGGCTGCATATCGTTAATAAAGAGAAGTGGCTGCAGTAGACTAAACTGTTGTGATCTGATCTAAGAAATGCATTGATTTATCACGGACAAAAGGTCACAAATAGATTATCTCCGATGCTGACATTAACCTCCAGAAGTGTGTTTAGCTTTTCGAGGATCTTTAAAAAATGCACTGCTGGTCCAAATCAAGAGCTCTAGCGGAAATCTAGAAACGAGTTAAAGTTCTGAAACAATGAAGACATCTAAGCTTCAGTCGAGCAGTCTTTCTGAATGCATCCATTCTATCGGAGACCAACCTGGCTTCAGCACCAGAAGTGAACAGCGACTTTCCTGCCCTTCTTCCGCAGTCATTGATATCAAATCACTATTTATCAGTTTCAGAGTTATCAGCCAATACAGGCCTTTGACACACAAAATGTCATCATAATGTCCATAATTTACTCCCAATTCGCCTGCATAAGCAATACAATGCCTAATAGGTCGCCTACATCTGGACATTCCTCATTATTTGAAGTTGCTTTTAACAGTAAGCATACACATACATAATGATTTTTTAAAGTGTTTTTTTTTTAATCATTGGGACAATGGAGGGTAAGCAGGAGGCGAGTGGGCTCGGCAAAAGACCGTAGTGACTCAAACATGGGTTGCCGTGGGCATTGGACCACGCTGCTTTACAGTTGCCCCCACGCATCTGTATTCAGTGGTACTAGAACGCTGAATGTAAGATTACTATTTTCCACCAATCGGTAAACAGAAGTAGCTTAAATGAAGTAAGAACAATTTATCTAGCTTATGTAGGCCTACAGTCGTTTGCATCAGTCTAACAACGTGGACAACACACATGACTGCATAATAATCAGTGAAGTAAAATGTAGTCTTTGAGTCAATGCTGCTAACCTACATATTCGAAGTTCCTGTCATAAATAACCCCTCTTATGTGATTGTCGCCCCTGGATAGAGGCTTTTAGGCCTGGCTACCTGCCAGGCGCTGCCCCCTCATCTTTCCTCGCATACATTAGCTGCCATTGCTGAAGGAGTAATTATGTTTGAAAGGCGGCAACGCAGTGTGGTAAAAGCTTTAGCGACAACGTTCACAGCATCCTCCGAAAGGAACTACATGATGGAACAAACAATCAGAAAACACATATTGATATTCAGCACGAACCTTTACACACCAATATTGAATTACGTAGGTGCAAAGGCATAGGCAATTGGGAAGTATAAACAGTCCAAACGGTAACCACCTCTTACACAATGGCTGAAATGTCGTCGTTTTTACAACAAGACAATCGAATTCGTCATCTAAGTTATTCATATTGAATGATCGACCTGGTTATCAATAAGACTTTACAATGAACCCATCTTAACGTTGTAGAATTGAATGGCAAATGCATACCCCACTGATCTGTGACCTAGAAGCACATCACGTGTATGTTGCACATTTACACATTTACATTACGCAGGAAACGCCTCTCATTAACATCCCGAGATGAGCGAGTTCCGATTTCTATGTATTACTCATTTTTGGGTCTCAATCACCTCTGTGATCAGAACACTTACTCGCGCTTACACACACACACACACACACACACACACACACACACACACACACACACACACACACACACACACACACACACACACACAATGTGTGTGAGAGAGAAAGAGAGAGAGAGAGAGAGAGAGAGAGAGAGAGAGAGAGGGGGAGGGGCTATTGACACAACTTTAATAACAAAATCGTCTTTATCCAATTTAGTCAATTGTTAATAATCTGATTAAACCTTTATTACAAATCAAATGGCTTGATTTTTATCATAATTAAAAAACATCCATTCACTGGCCAAATACTTGGTGGGGTTTCAGCACGGTCGAGTCTGATAGACCTGTCATATTACTTGTCACTATAGTCAAATGGATGTACAGAAGAGCACAATATATCATGTAGAGTATAATGCCAGGAAGGTGAAATTACTCGTCTTCTCGATGGCAGTTATACAACAATTCCCCGCCTGAGGAGGTCGCTCTTTCTCCTATAGCCAACACATTATGGAGGTATGGTTCCATTATGAAACAACAGCCTATTTTCTCATCCCCCCTTGAACTATTATTTTTCATTTTTGTAGCAAAATGACAAATGACAATACTTTCGAGCACGACCATTAGAGCATGGCTCAATATACTATGACGATATTACCAATCATTGATCTATTGGTATAAATAACATACGATCCATATCACCGACTTGAGCATTAAAACTGAAGTCTTTCGGCATTACAGGCTAGTCGTGCACCGACGCCTCTACCACTTTACCACGATTATTTCTCATTGTGTTTTTCGTTAACATGAAAGGGATGATAGTGGCAACCATTCTGAGCGCACGGAAGCGCTGCTTATTTAGGACGATGAAAAGAGGGCTTGCGGGGGTCTATACAGGAGCCCCTCCAATTTGCCAAATAAGGATTCGTAGTGACGGGGCGAGAACACGCAAATGTCTAAAACAAACTATAGAAGAAGAGGACTAAAGGAGCCAGCGGCTTAAAATATATTAAATTACCATGATTAGGAATTTAGACATGGTTCAAGCCTGTTGGAGAGGCTGGCGGTCCTGAAAGTGGTGCTATTCATATCTGGAAAGAGGGGTCAATAGGTCGGCGGAGTTCACAGGACCTGTTCCTATTCTTATGCTAACACATAATACAAGTACTAATGCTTACTGGCTTGGAAGATATAAATGATTCTGCAATCATCCTGGCAGCGTGGAAAGAGGTTCTATAGCTAATTGCAGCCTGCTTGCTTTTAAATTCAGAAATACTGTCGTAATGATGCTTGTATGTGTGAGACAGAGAGAGAGAGAGAGAGAGAGAGACCTCCTCTTTCGATTTCACCGTTCGTTTTGAAGCTAAGGGGAACTCCAAAATGTTCTGTATAAGTTTCGTGTGCTGTTACGACTATTCTGTTTTGTCTTTAAATGCAGGCCATTTTATCATCTCGTTTAATATTTCAATTTCCCGATGAGGACAAGATCCTTGCGTATAGGCCTATGTAAGTTATACAGGCATGCAATGCTCTGAGATTCTTCCATTCTGTTGTTAGGCGGAATACCAGCTCTTTAATAGACAGTAATATGAATAGAAGAAATTGTCATGACAAGTATTTCATTTATTTACATATCATAACATTGCACATAATGGATTGTTTTGTTCTCTCGCGGGAAGCATGAAAGATTAATTTCTTCGTGTTTTTAAGTATGGACCCATACCGCCTCTTTGTACAATAGGCGCCATTTATCTCCTTATGACAGGCATAAAATCTGACCAGAATATAAGAATGAATACAAATGACATGCCACGTGACAGGACACCTGCAGGCAAGCTCTAGTAGGATTGCGCGGGCAATGCGCACGCGGGTTTGTTGGTGCGCGCGGTTCTCACGTTCTCGAGCAGTCCTTTGCTGTACTTGCAGTAACTCTGATTGGCTGTTCTGCTGTTGGCTGTTTCCTCATGGACCTATTCAAAATATGCAGGCTACTAAAACGATATCTTTATGTTTGGAGATATGTATTGCAATACTCTATATACAGTAAGTAGTGTTTAAAATTACTGCACATGAAACTCTTTTAAAATAATTGTATATATTCACAACCTTTGAACCCCCCAAAAAAGTTGACAAGTTGTACACCCCTTTCATTTAAACATTTTAATATTCCATGTTCAGTTTTTTGTTAAAAAATAGAATATACTTTTAAAGTGATTCATGAACCAGTATGACAGTTAAATGATGTGGTCTTTCACGAGTCTCGCTTCTCTTATTGGCCATTAGGGAATTACTGGACAGTGTTCTTTTAACCCTGAACTTGACCTTTGACCCTAACTCATCTGCAGGCTGCCCTCAGGAGACCATTAGCAGCACTGGCCTGATAGTCAGGCCTGGCTCTCTGTCTCTCCCTGTTTCTAAGTGTGATCATCTGTCACTTTCTCTCTTTCCCTCCATACCACTATATCATACGTATACGTATGTATGTAAAATGTATATTTATTTACCTATGTCAACACACAACCTTTCTCTGACTCTCCCTCACTTACTCATTACGTTTCTGACCATTCGCCCTAGAATTTTAAACTATCTCTTACAAAATGCAGTAAGTGATTATTCATCACTGATCATTTACCATAATTAATTCATTATGATTTAATGCTTCAGAATGCTTCAGAACCACACATTTATTTTCAGAGATTTCATAATAGTTTTACTGAACGTCAAATATCCAAGTGAATAATATTCAGGTACAGTACTAGGCAAAATAAATATTGTCATCTAATGACCAAATGAATAAAGTCCTGGAGGAATACCTTAAGACACGAGAATAATTTGGTCAACACAATTCTACACATCCTGTGTTAAGGATTGTTCTAGTTACCTTGTTTTTTTGTGTGAACTTCTGGACTCACCCACCATCTCTATGCCTCTTTGAACCACTTGTGCTGGCTGGTCAGAGGTCAGTGTGGTCTGAAGAGCAAGTGACATGCCTACACTCGCACGTGCTTTCTCACCCTGCCTCAATAGGTCATGACCTTCTGTCCCACTGGACCTAATCCTCTGGGGAACACAGGTCAGAAGTTCATACTGTTTTGTTGGTGGTAAATTGGAGCCACATCCTATAATTCTGTCATAATTTGCTAAAGCCTGTACAGAGGTCCTTCCAAGTAAAGTTTGATTTCTTCCAATTCCTGTTCATATGCATACATACAAGACTACAAAACATGTCTCAGAGAGTTAGCACAACACTGTGTAGATAGCATTGTCTTAGCTGCCGTTACGTGTGAAAAATAAATACCGTAATCGGATCATTAAATCACAGTATAAATGGACTGGGTTTCCACAACATTGTAAATACTCCAAGAAACTTCATGCCACCATGTTGGCATCCTTATCCAAATGCACTTCTCTTGGCAAACAAAGCGTTAATTGTTCCGTTGGAGTTCAAGTCATTACCATTCTCACAGGCTGTCTGTGTCTAATTAAATGGGAAATGTTACATGCTGCGTTATACATGGGTTTCTTGTATACAAACATTGAAGGCTGCGCGCGCAAATCCGCGGCAGAAAGACATCTACCCTAATACAAATGAATACAGAAAGCCCAGTTTAAATGTATTGCTTATTACTTATTTAGCCTACCGATCCCTATTCTGTTGCCATGAATGCTTGCACACACCCCTCAACATATACAGTAAGTAGTGTTTAAAATTACTGCACATGAAACTCTTTTAAAATAAGTGTATACCTTGTACCTTGTACCTTGTACATTGTTGAGCCTTTTTCTATATTTTATTTGATTTGATATTTTATTTTTCCTGGCAAACGGATGCTTCTTCCTAGGTAGGTATACTGAACATCTTACCAACTCTGTTAGAGCAGTTCTCCACACAACAACTCCCTGTCATGTTGCCTTCCTCCACAGCTTTCTCATCCACTTCAACGTTATCTTGATTCTTTCTGCCGCGAGATTACGCACGCAACCAGTGATGACGTAGCCGAGAAACCCATGTATAATGAAGACCTTTTTCAAAATGTTCTTAAAGATATTGCAGCGATAGACTAGACAATAACAAAGGTTAGTAACTCCTTTGGCAGGGGATTGAGCTTGTCCGTGCCAGAGTTTCAACAATAATGAACATGCAATTTCACCCTACTGCATCTACAAATATTGCAATCTATCTAATTTTAAACTGCAAAGTAATACATGAAATGAACGACATGTTAAAGAAGGCTGACTTATACTATTACCTACTGACAATGTGTCGTGAAGGGAAGTCCAAGAGAAAGCGTGGTCGGTGATGTACTGTGACACAGGCAAATAGCTGTCCTCTAGGGTGTGCTTCGGGTCAAAGTGTTTCAAAAATCGTTGACCTTTAGCCTACCCTTGCTCGATAAGTAGCCTGTGTCGCACGTCGCGACTCCCTGGGGAACCGTATTTCATCTCTGACTTGTCATCAAAAGTCATGACGAAGTTGCTTACCTCATTTTGTGGTAAACTCGGCGATTCCGTTTTTAAATTAAGCTTCAAAATAGTATTTCCTCACTCATAGACGACTGACGCATAGTCTATCCTGCTGTGTCAACGGCATGTTCCTTGCCCCGAGTCTCCTCCGCACTGTTCAGAGGTTAAACGACTTTTTGAGCGGTCTTATAGCATACATTTGCCGAGCTGCCCATAGAATGCCAACTAGTTACAGAAGTACTGAAAGCCAAATACGCCCACCAAACAAAACTGTCTGAGCCCAGTGCCAAGTCAGCCCCTCCAAACTGTAGTCATGTGGACAAATAAACTAAATCTAAACTAAAACATGTTATCTCCCAGCATGTTGTGAATTGGGAACAACGCTTTTATTCAAACTTGATCATAGATAAATGATGCACTTGTATCTTCCACCCTCATATGTGGGGACTTACATGTGCATACTAGCGCTAACCTACCTTTAAGGTTTAGATGGCTGTATTCTATTGCGATGATGACTTTTTTGCGCTGACTCATCCAACTTTAGCATGTAACAGTGTTTCGTTCGGCACGTGTAATTTATAACAGCTTACATAAACCCATTAAAAGCCCATTCACTCAATAACCCAGTTTAAAGAGTCCTCTGCAGTGCCGATGTAAGTGGTCTCATTGTCTTCTCTAAATAGCCGTCTGGTCATGCTGGCTCTCTCAATATGGCCGTTGAAGAGAAAAGTCTATCATATAGGTATGTTTTATCCTTACAGTGAATGCAAATATACTGCATAGATATAGCGAGAGATGGAGGTTTTCACTTTATCTCTTCTTTCGTGACAGTTCACACTCCGTCCGCACATTTTCTTTAATATTATTTTGCACTAATACTAAAACAAAGAACAGCATATGTAGATCCGATAAATTGTACCAGCCCTTTGAAATGTAATTCATACAGTGATCTATAAAACTTGTTTTAGTAGATAGTGTAGGCCTACTATAAAACCTGTTGTAGTGTGCTGTCCAAGGTGCTGGCAGAGATAGTTGGTGCTCATACTTGCAGTTACATGCATCTGTTCTGAACAGTTCAACAAAGTTTGACGAATATCTGATACAGACAGATGAGAGTCAAAGGGAACATATGTTTTGTTTGTTATTTATTGAAACAAAATATTTCAGTCTTCACCTCAACACAACTTCACCTCCATATGATTAAGTAGATAAAAAGACATGCCTAATCTCAGTTTTCTCTCACATCACAACACTTTTGTCTTTTTAGAGAGTAAAGGCAGTAATGAATATCATTTACACTAAGCCAGAATGTCTGGAGTTGACATTGATGGTGACACCAGCACATTAAAATGGCATTTAAAAACAGGGGTGGACAGCATGAAGAGAGTTCACATTCATTTGCTCAAGATATCTTGTCAAACACTACTAACTGTGCATGACAGTAAACAGCTCACACATTAAGGCACTGGTTCAACAGCACATCCCCATTCAGGGATCACATAGTATTGTGCTTGTGTACTCTAGCTGTCCAGACACACTGGACAGGTCTCTTACAGGACAGGACTCATTCTTTATACCTCAATTCGATTTTAACGAAAGCAATAAAGCATTTGAGAGAGAAGGAGAGAGAGAGAGAGAGAGAGAGTGAGAGAGAGAATGAGAGCACTCCATATAACTCCTAGTAAGCAGGTACTTAAATGGCAAATGTCTTTGAAAGTAAAATCCCCTAGCGACTGCATGTTGACTGGCTGATGTTGACATGATGGCAGGAAGCTTGTCTCTGAAGCTTGTCAGTTTGAATGCTGAATGCTCTCTTGTTGTTCTATTGCAGTCTTCTCCAAAATCCTACAAAATACAAACAAAATACATGTTAGTTGTTGACAATACAAGATCTCAAAACCACAACTAAACCAAACATGTTCACTTAAGAGAAACCGAAACGGATCAGTTTCTGGAGCAATATATTAGCATTTTTAAACATTTTAACACTCTGACATATATAAATGACGTTATTTCACATCAGTACAGATGAGTCCAAAGCATGGACTAGCGTACACTAATAGTAATTCCCTCTCTCCTCCACAACTCTGACACACACACACACACGCACCACTAGGGAGAAAATCCCAGATTAATGTTTGACACGGCATGTGTGTTCAGACATTCAGACATGTACTACTCTGGCCATCTGGTGCCTTTCAGTGGGAGAGACTGGAATTTCCCCAGAGCTCATACAGGGTCATGCAACAGAAGGGAGGGGTGTCGCCAGACATGCTACATCACACCTTACAGCTTAAAACACACACAGCCACAGTGTCACACACACACACACACACAAACAAATACACAGCCACAGTGTTACACACACACACACACACACACAAGACACAAGACACAAGACACAAGACAGATACACATAATCACACACAAAGTGCGTAACACTCCAAGGGCATAAATACACATAAACCCATACACACTGCCCCTGCCAAACACACTTGGCAACAAAACTTCTCTCTCTCTCTCTCTAACACACACACACACTACACATGCCCCTATGCCTGACTACTGCTCTTGCGCAGGCCTCACTGGGTCATCACAAGACTGGGATTACTACAGCAGGGGTGTGATGAACAACCTCAACAACAAAACCTACAATTTAGAGCAAACACACACAGGATTAAAGTTGGAATTGTAAACTGAATTCTTATTTACTTTTATATATTTTTTTCTATTAACTTATTTTTCCCCTCTTATCATCAATGTGTACATATCATACTAATATAGGAAGGTATTTCATAATATTCATCATATTCATAACGCCCACCTTTTGACTTTAAAAACCCAGAAATAATCAAATATAGCCTACATACATACCGTAAATATATTTACTCTTATAACTATGAAAAATAAACACAATGGGTCGACATGCTGGAGGCGTTTAATAAAAGCAGTACTGTGAGGAAGATCCATACAGGGAAGTCTGGGTACGAGAAATCTCCCTATTTTCTCCTCTAATCCTGCTTCTCGTTCGTCATCCATGGAATACGTGTGCAAGTGTCTGATCCTTCACTACCAGTCTTACAGAATTACATAATATAGAGCAGTTTTCTGGACAATTTCATTTCTTTACGGTACTTGGCAGGACCTTTTCTCCATCGGTTTTCACCCTCTACCTCATTCAAGGCCCTTCTCTCTTTCTCTCCTCTTTTCGCTTTCTCTTTTTTTTATTTTCCCTTGTTTCTCTCCTGCCTCCTCCCGCCCTAGGCCCTTAGACGGCATGCAGCTTATGCTAATGACTGGCCTTTCATTCTCTCTCTCTCTCACATACACACACACACACACACACACACACACACACACACACACACACACACACACACACATACACACACACACACACACACACATACACACACACATACACACACACACACACACACACACAGTCACACACTTGCAGATCTCTAATGCTCATCTTAAAATGCTGCTCTTGAATGAGACCTCATGCACTCACTCCAACACACACCAAGATGCACAAACATATAGACATAAACTCATGGGAATGCTGTTTCTCCAACCTTTCACACACTGTTGCCTCGGCCTCCTCGCAGATTTATGCACTGAATACACACAGACATGTTTGAATGAAACACTTTTTTTCCGGTTCTAAGAGACTCATCCCGACAAAGCTGCAAAACGCGTGACACAAAACATCTCTATCTCTGCAGCCAGTTCCAGGCATCAGTCCGAGTGTGTGTGCATGTGTGTCACAGACATGTGAGACGTGTTTGTGTGTTTGCGTTGTGATTTTGGGATGTGGGAGAGTGAGGGGTCTGAGACTCGGAGAGGGCGGCTGAGCGAGGGAGAGCTCCCCGCTGAATAAGAAAGAGCCAGTTAGACGCATTGTTCATGGTTGAAAGTGAACTTGCAGAGAGGGTATAGTGTGTGTGTGTGTGTGTGTGTGTGTGTTGGGGGGGGGGGGGTTGTGTGTGTGTGAACAGGGGAGGGGGACCTGTTTACTAAAGTCATGGGGAGGGACGGGGGTCTGGCTGATGAATATAAAGTGCTACTCCGAAGGCTGACATTCCCAGGGTCCCTCTTTCACACAGACACACACTCGAACACACATGCACACACACACACAGGCAGCTGTGGGGGGAAGCGGGCTGACTTCTCTCAGACACTTTGACAGCCTCGGCCTTTTCAGTAGCACATTGCTGAGCCAGCCCGCCGCGCTCCCCTAGCAACAACATACACACACACACACACACACACACACACACACACACACAAATGCCCGCTAACCCCTCTCTCCTTCCCTCCTTCTCTCCCTCTCTCTCCTGCATCCCAGAGACGACCAGGGGCCACAGGAGGGAGGTTGAGAAGGAGAGGAGAGAGAAAGGGAGTGGGGAGGGGTGGAACACAAAACAGAAGTGGATTAAGAAGCACCCCCTGCTCTGACTCTACCCCACCAGACGTCGGCTGCAGTGAACTTGAACTTGATTGAGATCCTCGTTTTCAGCCGTGCTAATGAGATTACTCCTACCTCCTGATATCATTAAAAAACAATCCATTTCTAAGGTGCCATCTCAGCCTCACAGTGAGGAAACACCAGCTCAAAAACAATCAGTGGGCAAAATAATTAACAAAGGAGTCTAGCTGTTTTTTTTTTTTTTCAAAGAACACTTCCAATCTGAATACATACTGGCCTGAAAGCAAATACCACATTAACTTGTTAGCTACTTGTGGAACTCCAAGTCATAAAAAGAATCCAAATGTACTAAGTTTATTGAAATATACATGACCCGGGAATATAAAATAGAGTACATTTTAATCACAACCATATCTCAAGGTCCTTTTGTAATAGAGGGGTCATGTTGGAGGGGAAGGAGAAGTTTAAGTGTTCCCTAGTCTCCCCTCTCATTTTTAAATCTATCTCCCTCTCTCTCTCTTTCTAGCTCACTCTCTTTCTCTGCCTGATCTCCCTCCCTTGCATAAAAAGCATAATTGCTGTTCAATTTATTTCCTGCCTTTAGGATTTGGCAAAAGTCAGAGGTCCTGTCTAATTTTCCACTGCTTTATCACAAAGTAACGTGCAATAACTCTTCAAATGGCCGCGGATCCCATTACTCAAAAGTCTGTCTCACCACTCTCAGTAACAAGGGGATGTAGAAAGACACCCACAGGAGACACCCACAGGAGAAAGCGTACAGCGTCTCTGGGAGATGCCTCAGAGGGAAGGGTCATACTTCTACAAAGGCTAGTTTCTCAAGCATATTGCTGGTGTGAGATGCCAATCAAGTGATTTTGCCACTGTGTACTCGGCCATCCATTTGAAATCAATGACTTGGATTGGGCCTTTAGCACAGCAAAACAACCCTTTATGCCCTGACATAAGCTAAAAAACAAAACAAAAAGAAAAAGAAAAAACACTCTAACTGATTGGCATCTGCAGCATTTCCACACCAGGCCGAGGCCAGAGTCACCTGCGGTGTGGGGGCCGCCTCCCTTAGTGGGTGGAAAGTGAGCCAGAACCAGGCCTGGGAATCCCCAGCCGCCAGCCTTTCACCAACACACCAGCAGAATAGATGAAGAAAGGGGAGGTTGGAGGGGGGGGGTAAAAAACGTCTGAAAGCTCCCCTGTTGACGCTACAAAGCTGAGAACAACCCTTCTGCGGATAATCTCGCTTAGCCCCAGATTAAGAATGAATCTGCAGCTGAGCAATCCGCAACGGGGGTCGTATCATTCACGAAAAACACACCGTCTACTTTAAACAAACACCGTGAAAGCAGGTCCCCCCCCCCCCCCCCCCCTTTTCCTCTTTTGTAGATGCGGTTGCTACATGCATAACTAACGGAAGATGGTGTGGGATTGTGGGCCGGATAGACTGGAGGTGTTTTGAGAAACCAGTGCTGGCTCTTTCATGAACCCTTTTGTGACGGTGCTCTCTGTTCCCATCTCTGCTCCGTACCCGATACAGCACTTGACCTGGCAGTCTATGGAGCAGCTGGTGACAATTAAATGCATGAAATGAACTCATTTTGAAGGTTGTAGCGAAGGTCTCATCTGATAAGAAGAACATTTTCTCATCAAAAGGATTTTTTTTTTTTTACATTTTTCAATAGCTGTTATTTTCTTCAAGTCTTCAAATAGCATCACAAAATCAGTAGAATATCTAGTCTTATTCAATACCTTGCCAAAGTGTTATAAGCTTTCCTGCAAAACAATGCAAATTTGCCAATTCTTATACTGTCTACCTTAAAGATGTTTAGTTTTCTCAATAAATGTCAATAAAAGGGCCAGATGGTACATGTTTATTGAGGACAGCAAACAACAAGCTGTTAATGCATGATCTCTTGCGTAAAAAAGCCAGAACGATGCCATGCAAAAAAAGCCCTTTAATGGCTGCCATACATGTCTGTCTGCCCATTGCGTCCTACCCAGATGCTAGACTCCGGTTTGCCTGTGCTATTCACATGCCAGCTGCTGCATCACAGTTGCACACACAGGCAGACAGTAATGCCCCTCCCCCTCACACACACACACACACACACAGAAATGCACACACGCAGACACAGGCTCATGTGTACACCATCACTCTGTGATGCTCACACAGACACATACGCACACCGTGCCCACCATCTTTATCTTGATTCCCATGTTCTTTCTAGAATATCCACACGTGTCTCTTTGAATTAACTCATCTTGATCTGTGAGAGAGCCAAACGTGCTCTTTTTTCCCCACCTTCCCTCCTGCTCTTCCTCTCTCTCTCTCTCTCTCAATCCTCTTCCCTCCCGCTCTCACGCTCAAGGTAAAGACACTGTGGCTCAAGTTCAAACATGGCGTCTCGTTTAGGGCCATTTAAGGTTTTTTCTTCTTCTTCTTACTTTTCCTCCAGTGACCCTTTCCCTACATTTCTCTCCCTCTTTTGCACACTGCACATATCGCTCCCATCCTCATGGGCTGTCTTGCATACATTATAATCTTTTCTCTAGCGCTGGTCTTTTGTTTTGCGTGAAATACTGTCTTTGCCCCCAGTGCAAACTTCCCCCATCTGTCTCTCTGGTGTTCAGTGTGTCTGCTCCTTCTTTATGCAGGTAATATATTGTAATGTTGATTTAATTAATTGCGCTCCCCACCGCTGTGACTGGACAGCGAGGGGACAGCTAGTCTCCGTCTGGTCACCTCGTCCAAAGAGGGGCATGGGTTAAGCATATTTTAAGGGGAAAACTACAATATTGAGGGAAAGTGTAGCATGATTGGGGATTGCGTGAATGGCTATGATATGCAATGTTTTATGAAAGACAGTGTTGTGTTTTGTATATAGGTGTGAGTATGTGATCATGCTAACAAATTCATTGAGGATGTCTTTGGCTGAAGCCCCAACTTATATTGCACTCCACAAATCAATAAAAAACAACTGTGTGCTGGGATTAAAAATGCAAATAAATGCATAACGGAGTAAAGTAAATGCTGTTAAATGTATGAGGTGTGTGCAGTGTATATGCGACTGCATGGCAACTGCTTTAATTAAGCTCACTGTACATACTCCATATGTCACAATCATCATTTATGGTTGATGAAAAGCCTGTCCATTAAAATGCAACATCATTTACATACACCATAATGTAGAGAGAGAGAGAGAGAGAGAGAGATAGATGAACACACTCACAATTACATGACAGAGAGAGAGAACACCACAAAGAGGCCCTCTATTCTTTGTGATACTTTTGGGGCTTTGACGCCAATTTAGGCATCTGGTTCTGTCTGGTCGACAGCATCTTTCCCACCCTACCCTGTCTCCCCCTGAGCCTCTGCCAGCATACGTGCAGACAATGGTGGGAGCGGGATTGTGGTCCCTGCTAAAGTACCCCCCCCCCCCCTCCTCCTCTGCATAATGCCACCATTGTAGCAATGGGACTGGGGAGAGGAACCATAATGCTGATGCCATGCGCTGTTTACTAACACACACACACACACACACACACACACACACACACACACACACACACACACACACACACAGTATAGACATGGATGCATGCACTTGCATAAAAAACACACACACACACACAGACACACACACAGCTACGTTTATCTGATAGCCATAACATGCACCTGAACCCCATGGACTAAAATCTATGCTTCCCCTTGCATACATTTAGTGCAGATCTGTAGGTTCTGTTTGCATTTCAATATGCACATCACAAAATGTCCAAAATGACTGAGTTGCACTCAATCACCCATCAAATGAAATGTCAAGGCCACAGCTCAAAAGGCATTCTTACTTATATTCTAATCTAATGGACTTGTACTTGAACTTATGTATGCATGTCATTGAACCAACAATGAACCAATAGAATAGAAATAAATGGAGAGGAAAAGGAGATACAATGCCATCAACTCTGGGATAACTGTTTTGCATTCAATTTATGCTATGTTCTAGCCTGGATACCAGCCTGAACTCCGCCCACAAAATTTTTGGGCTGGGAGATTCAGTCTGGAATCGAGTTAGTTGGGAGAGATTTAACGTTTCAAAAAGGTTGAAACGCAATCTAAACCAATCAAATTGTAAGGGCGGGCTTTATACGTTGATGGACAGATATAGATAGAATATACCGGAATATACATCGAACAAAGATGGCGCCGTCTCGGGAGCTTAGTGGGACATATTTTATATGATTTAAGCTATCTACACGACTTTTTTATGTCTACATTGACTCGGTTAGTTGTGTATACGCAAAACGAGTGTTGCCGAGGATTTTAGGTCCTAACTAAAGCACTCTAGACCATTATTGATCGGTTATGCTAACGCGTTGGCCAAAATAATCGTTGAAACTAATGGTAGCTTCTAGCCTTGAGTGCTAATTAAGTAACGTGAGCAGGCAAATCTCAGCAGATATTGACAGCGCATTCATTTTGAAAGAGAAACAGAGAAACGCGATCAAGGCATTTGTCGATTGAAAAGATGTTTTTGCCGTCCTTCCTACGGGAGCAGGTAAAAGTTTAATCTGTCAGATGGTAATACTACGTTGCGCTGATTGGTTCTAGGTATCCAATTCAGCGAAGAGGAATTTTCTTTCCTGGTTCGTTGAAACACGACCCATAATCACAGCCCAATTGTCCGATCTCAGACTCATATTCTGACTAGAATTATGAGTATGACATCGTCAGGCTAGCTATGTTCCATATGCACCTTAAAAAAATATCAGCTTTAGCAGCTTCACACCGAAGGTGTCTCATGTTCGTTCTCATCGGTGCAATTTTTCACCATGTGTATATTAGGGAAATATCACAGCTATACAACATTAGTTAAACACTACACTAATAACACTAATAAGGCTACACCTTATTCATTCCAATCATTGCTTAAAATGCACGAAACGTGGAAATAGTCATTTACATATAAGGGGCAGACAATCCGCATCTACGCAGCAGAATTCATGGTAGAGCACATAATTAACACTTCTCAGGATATGCCCAACATAATTTAGCATTACCATCTGACAAGCATTTATTCACCATGCGTACTGACACAAACACACACACACACAAGGCCAGATGCAGTCACCTTGAATCACACAGCCAGTATCATCTGCAGTATTCATATTAATGATAGGACTAAGCATTTACCAACATAACATGCATTCACCAACATACAAGCAGCATATCGCCACCGCGAGAATATTAATGAAGGATCTGGAGCGCCAAAGCCCAACCCCATAACCGCCCGTTATTCCCCTTCACGTTTCTTTCTCAGTGGCGCACGCGCGGTTGTTTATGCAGACGTTTTTCATTAGGCCTTGAGAAATACAAATGAGGCTAGTGAAGGCCACTCCCCCCTTATGGTTCGAGATGCCGTCTAATTAAAAGCTCGCCATTAAAGGTACAGTAGATGAGAGGATGACGGGTTTTTTCTTCGGACGACAGACTTGTTTACACCACAAAACATTATGTGTTCAAGTGGTAATTTTTGGTCTATTTTCCAACAACCTGACAAGAACCCAATTTCAGCCATGTATATTTGTAATAGCCTAATGCCTTATAGTTCAGACAATAGGCTATGGTAATCACTTGCTAAGTGATAGTTCTCTATGAATTTTAGCTTGTGATTCCACGTAAATGGACATGATCTGTACTATTGAACTGAACATTTAGATCATAACGTTTAGAAAAGGCATGAGATGTCTTGGATAGCATGCAGTGTCTGTGTGCGTGTGTGAATGGTGAGGCCCTAATATATTTAGGCCTCTTTATTGTGTAATTTTAATCCAGTGCGGAAAAGAGCCGTCTGCTAAGGCGCTGCTGTTCCTTTAATAAGGGGCTCGGCCTTCTCGGCTCGTTTCTATGCAATTATGTTAATATGAGGATCCTGTCTGGTCTTTTTCATTAACGGCTGGGGTTGCATCATTGTTTCCTTTATTTGCAATCTCTGTGAAGCAAATCCACTAGCAATGCTTAGCATTCAGTGATTTTCTGTAAGAGCAAAGATGGACTGTATAGCAAGTAATCTTTTTGAAGATGGCTATGTACATTTTTCTAGCAAGAGCTAATGACTAAATTCGTGCGTTAATAGGTTAGAAGGAAGACTGCTAATGTGCAGCGTTTTCAATTTTTAAGGACAACGGTTTCAAACAAAACAGACAAGGTTCTTCGGTCAGTAAGTATGCAAATGATTTCTATTCTTCGGTGTAGATTAATATGGTACATTACGATATCGAGGGATTTGGTGATTTTCCGATGACGCATTAATCCATCCCACCATTTTCCCCCTCGTTTGAGTAGGCACGCTAACGCTCGTCTGAACAGCTATTACAGTTGCAGCATATCTCTCAACCAAACCTGAGACTCTCTTCATCATCTTCACCAGGGTTCTCCCCTGCGCATATCTCCCCCCCCCCCCCTAACGTAATCGTTGACGTTACATTGTTCATACCACAATGAATCTATAATATGTCCAAGGACTTCTTGTCATTGAACGAACATCAGATGAACATGAATGTACTATTAATTTCAATTGTAGACTATGTGTAGATAGTTTTGACATGACGCGACCAGGTGCTCGGTGTTCTGAATGTTTTAATTAAAAAAGCATTTTATAAACGACCACATGCCTAAATAAATAAATGTGAGATGCATAAATAAGCATTTACTTTATAGAATATGTAAAATGATGAGAATGGTCTAATCTCTGGGTGGCCTTGGATGAATCACTTGAGAGGTAGGCTTCAGTGCCAATGTAATGCTCTAATGTAACATTACTCTTTAGGCCATATCGTTTGAAAGAACCACTATACTCACAGGAGCGCAGTTTTAACATTACAATTAGCCATCCATCCATCTTTTAAATACCTGTATTACAGCAAAGTTCTGTCAAGTAACTGTATAACCAGCTATGTGTCAAGGAAATAATATATTTAGCCAAGATACACAAATAAGGGGATCTTGTAGGGTGTGTTGAGAGTGTATGTGTATTTGTGTAAGCAAGTGCACCCATGTATGTGTGTATTGGTTTGTGTGTATACAGTATGCGTGTGTGTTTATAATGCATACATGAATACATACAAAAGTATGTGTAACACTTTATATGTGTCTATACATACGGTGTGTTGTGTGCGCGCGTGTGTGTGTGTGTGTGTCTGTGACTGTGTCTCTATTTACATGAAATAATTTAGTGCACTGAGCTAACCTCGTCCTGATACAGTCAGATAGTTTGCATTTGTAACGACGATTTGTAATTATCAAGATGAGATTAGCTGAAATGAGAAGGCATCACCGCGAGAGACTGATTTAGGTGGTGGTGGTGGTGCAACGTGGTGTTGGGGGGTTAGGTGATGGTGTCGAAACCATGGCAAAGAAAAAAGTTAATGGTGTAGCCTACCTCATGCCAACACAGCCATTTTAGTTAGGGCAGGCGTGAGTCTTCATCAAGATGGCTTCTTGAGCAGTCTCAGCCAGCCTAGCTGTAGCATTACAGTTCCCCTTCCCCTGCTGATAGACGCCAGGAGCGTGGAAACCAACAGCCTCTTTGTCCCCGCATTGGCACCAGGGCTGGAGCTTGTCCTTCTTTTTCGCACCCCTTTCTTTCTTCCATCCTCCCGGGGGCACAGATGGCACTGAAGGCTTCCGTTGATGGAGGGGAGGGGCAAAAGGGTGTGTGTGTGTGTGTGTGTGTGTGTGTGTGTGTGTGTGTGTGTGTGTGTGTGGTGGGTGTTGGTAGAAGGAGTGTAAGAGGGTGACTATTATTTCTTTTGGACGATTGTGCCATTCACCCCACCTCCTTCTCTTCCTGCCCTCTCCTTCCCCTCAAGCCCCCAGAGTAGGTGGCAGGCGGACACTGGGAGGAAACAGGAAAATACAACACAACAAAAAAACCTTTTATTACTGCCAAACGGATGCCATGGCAACTACCATATAATCTTTCTTTGCACAAATACAAAATACGGGCAAATTAACTGTAATTCCTTTGTAGTTGTCGCTACAGCACAGTATCATTACAATAAGCAGCGCGAAGCAAGAAAAAAAGCTACTTTGCCAGATGATTATTTTGAGTATACCACTTGTGTGTTGTGGATTATCCACAAAAAATGGTGTCTGCATGTACTTAGCTTGAAATGACCCTCTAATGCCCCAACCCTTGATTGATTGATGATAAAAAAAAATCAAGATCATCTAAATTAATAAAAAAAGGACTGGCTGGACACACAGTGAGAGTAATAAAAATGGTTCTGGACCCACAGGACCAATAAGGCCTGTTTGTGTGATCCATCACGGCCACACATCTCCTTCATCAAGGAGAGAACAATTCACTTCGATTTTGTATATGTGTCCATAAATTGGAAAATATAACCATCATAATGATTATTCATCATGCATTGGTTACTTTTGCATGTACAGTATCATAAACCTGCCAAATGAAGTGGAGCACTATTCAGTCTACTTCGTAAATCGGGTAGTTGCAGCAGTCCCCCAATCCTGTATGTGAGAGTAGGTTTTTGGGGGGTTTAGAGATTGCTTGAATATCTATTGGTATTGTGGGTGTTTTGGAGGGGCGCAGACAAACAATACAAAACAAATCAAAGCAACAGAACTGAAAAATAAAGCCGAGAGATGAAACGGACAACGCCGTCTGTGTAAACAAAGCAAGCGCTGAGGAGCAAAGTCACCACGCTGTCGTCGTCAAAGACAGAGTTTTTCATCCCTCTCCTGCTTTCTCTCTCTCTATATATATCTCTCTCTCACTATCAGTCTAGATCCTTCTCTCCCTCTCTTTCTTTCAGCTCAGCTCAAAGTGAACGGCAGCTTCTGAACCTGCTGCTGTGCCAATCTGGGTCATGATACAGCCACTGGCAGAGATATTACAGGATGCTTTTTTGCCGTTCATCATACCCTTCACCTGTTTCTAGTGCATAGCATAGGAGACGCTATTTAAAAAGAGAGAGATGCATTTAGGGAGATGCCTTCAATGTCTTTACCCTGTCCTGTTATATCATGCACTTGGCTAGTGTAAGTAGTAGTTAGTATCTCAGTCCTTAACTGTTAGGTGTCTTTCTTGACAGTGTTCTTTAAAGACTTGAGTTTTGTTATCATGAACACAAGAACACAGTTGGCGCTGCTGCATTGGTGCATGTCATGAGGGTGCTAACTCACCATGTAGGCCTGCTGCTGTTAGGCTTGGTGGCGTTACAGATGTCGTTGATGGGGGATTTGGATCGTACCTAGGCAATAACAGACACACACAAAAAACACATATATAGGCATGTATATGTTTTGAGCACCTGACCCTAATCTATAACCATATTGCATTTATTGGGGGACATTCATTTTGATCCTTAATATTCCTCATCCATGTTTGTGTAAGCAAATGAAAACAGCTCCCTACTGTGCCATCCCATAATGAAATTTGAACACGTCCTTATAAGCGACAGGTATACAGTATAGGGCGCTACTTACACAAAAGCACAATATTGCTTTTTGGTGTAACAGCACTCAAACACCAGACACCACGGCTCAACACCCACTGCATGCATCCAATGCTACAGCTGGATGGTTTTAAGGTGGAGTTCAATTACATTTCAGAGATGAGTTCAATTAAGCACTTCCACCGTTGTATGCTGTTGACTTTCTCCTCTTGACAAGAGAGAAGCTCAAATGTGTTAAAAGGCTAATTTTGTACATTTGGAAAGGGAAATCCTAGGCTTGTACTGCCGTCCTAGTCATGCCACTTTAAGGGCCGACTTCCTCCATCCACCGATATGCATGTATGCCTACATTCTCTTTCTTATTTTTCTTATTATCTATAGAGAGAATCAAAAGATGAGAATAATTCAAGACATTTCAAGATTTTTTTTTACCTAACTAAAACTTTCTGACCCATTTCCTTACATTTGCCTCTACCTCTGAATTATTCTATTCTAACTATAGCCTGCACCTGACGTTGAAGCATAATTGGACGCGGTACAGCCTAGGTCGATGTGTTATTATACACAGAATTAGGATCACACATTGAAATTAAGCAATTTATAAACGCTGGATTGAGAATATTTTTTAATGGCTGGTGACAAGAGGATGGCCACTGAATCTTAAAATCCTCTTGTAACCTGTGGGGGCGACCTGTCTGATCGTGGGAAAACTGTGTTCGGACTTTTCACAGTCCAGTCAAACTCCGTGAATCAAACCAATTAGCCAGAGCTCCGCTCCAGACATTGAGAGAGACGCCTTCCTTTGAAGGCTGCTGTAGGGCCTATTGCTGCAAGTGGTTATTGGTTGAATGTAAATGGATTCCCGGATTGAGTCCTCGAGTCTCGGCTATTGCACTCGTCTTTTGAGTTTCAGCTATGGGTAGCTTGAAGGGGCCGTGTCTCAGTTCCGCCTTAAGAGGGTCTTCGTGTCGTTTAGAAACATTTAAATAAAAAAGAATTGTTTCTGCGTGGTGGGATAATTGTTCGCTATAACTACAGGGGCTACATTTACATTTTATTTAGCAATTATGAGGCTACTATTCTCAATCATGGGGGTATGTTTATGGTCACATAATAGCCTCTGAAATGTATTTAATAAAACCTTGGCATTCCACTTTCAAATAAAAGCGGGTGTTGCAGCGGTTAGGACTGGTGTAATTACTGAAACTGCTTAATGCATCTAAACATAGCACGCGTGAATAAAGAGTGGATGCATGCCTTTAGTTGTTTGCGTGCGGGTGTTTGTGTGTGTGTTGTTCGTTTTTCATCAATTATAGGCCCAATTCGGAATACATGTGTAATTCAATGGTAGAGCGAAATCTTATACAACAGTCACGCCTGTAGTCCATTATTTGAGTGGGAACTTGCCGATTAGACAATTAAAGCTTAACTGGGGTTAGAGGTTTACTAAAATGGAGGGAACGCTGGCGGTTTTACACTGCTGTAAAGACACCCCGTCATATCAAATGTATACATCTGCCAATATAACGTGACTAGGACACGCTCGTACCTTGACCAGGCATTAGGCAATGCCATCTTTTCAGCGAACAGTTTGAGTGGAGGAAGAAATATTATCTAAATACATTTCATCGCATTGAAGTCTAGTCATATCATGAATATAGTCATTTATTTATGATTTCATATGACGTAAATTGTCTAAGACTATTCATAAATTAGGCTAATTCACACGCTTGGTATAGCCCACGGCGTCTCTCAGGGGATATTTTCGACTTTAACGGTCGAGAATGCACGATAATATTTTAGTTTAGGTTTAAGCAACTTCATTTTATGTGATATGACATTACAGACAAAGTTACAACTCACCTTTGCATAGTTAGCTGCAGACTGCCCCGAAAAAGCCAATTTGTTCTTGGTATTTTGGAAAACCATTCGTCCAAATGCTGTTTTGGGATGCCATTTCTACTTTCGGTGATCTAGCTTTATGACGACAGATTATCACTCATACAGCTAGATAACCAAAGATAGTAACCGACTTCCTTTTTATCCACAAAGCCTGGCAACGCATTGCCAGCACCTGACCTGAAGGGATAAACAAATAAAATATATAACTCTATAACACATATTAAGCACAGTCCTGACACTGATTACATATAGATGAACACTCCGTCATATGTATCTGTTTCAGAGACTATTCCACAGGCGCTCCCTCCTACTGAAGTCAATTAATTTCAATAGCAGAATATATACTAGGATTGTATAAATCCTATTATATAAATTGTATAAATATTAAGTGCATGATTATTCTAGCATAACCCCCACACTCTCTCTCTCTCACAAAACACACACACACACACCACACACACACACACACACACACACACACACACACACACACACACACACACACACACACACACACACACACACACACACACACACACACACACACACACACACACACACACACACACACACACATTTAGTAAAAAACTGACCCTGATAGCACGGCACATTTACAAGCCCTCATCTCTGCGTTACGCGATAGGCCTCTCGACCATGGCCTCGCAGCCCTCATCCTAGACTGTGCCTTTGCACGGTGAGAGGGCTTCATGTTCACGACTCGGCGCCGATAACCAAGGAATATTCACCATAAGTGAGAAAGCAGAGTCTCTTTAGATCATAGAGAAATACTAATAAATGACTAGGCATTCGAAACGCATTCATACCGGTTGCTTAGATTTCGCAGGCCTCCATACCTCCCGACAATATCGTAGGCTATATGAATTTGGAAAAGGACTACTACGGAAACAAATCGTTAAAATCTATCTCAAACATCTAGCAATATTCTATTATTTGATTAATAATTTAACAAGTTCATATAATCAGCTAAGTATGGTGTAGTTTTTACTAGCCAGTGTATTTTTTGAATACCCATGTGGCTTAGTAGGCATAACTTTCACCCCAAAGACCACCATGACTCACCATAATGACCATTAAGTAGCTTGCAAAAGGGTCGTATACTGACACTTGGACTATTATTAGACACAGATTTTTATTATCAACAAATGCTGCGATGACATACAGAAAAAGACTTTCATTTTACAGGCAGCTGCCACTTGCTCACACATGTTCTTTCAATACTTTCAGTTGCAGCAGGAGAAGCAACGCAGAGACCTGTTAAACATAACGTCCATCTCATGCAAATACTCAATCATGCGCGCTAATAACCCTCTAATGAACTCACGTTTCCGTTTCATACGTCTGACGTCACATAGTTTAATTGCTCTCCTTTGCTACTTGTGTTAGCGTAATGGCCCCAATCACACTTCAGTTTACAATTTTCATTTGAAATTGGCTTTGAATCTGTCATTTGTTGTTTGGATATTAGCATATACTTGCTCACATGGAATAGTGGGAAATATATCAATAATATGCTATTAAATGAAGAAAAGGAAAAAAAAAGACTTTAGGTTTATCTTGATGATTCTGCAAGATTGCTCATAATGAATGAATGCAACACCAAAACTGCTCTAAAGTTTAGATAGATGTATTCAGACAATGATGGAGATGCATAGGCCTGGGTCTATATAACGAGAAACGTGTCAGTAACATGCTAAGGCTGTCGTGGGCCCTTGTAACTTTGAAGGCCACAGCACAATTTGCTTGTATCACAGCGAAATAACGAGCCCGTGAATTAAAAAAAGACAATGTTTAAAATGAGGATACACCCACATACTCACGATGAACTAAAGCAATATCAACACATACTTGATGTGTCTACGCATCGCTACATGTTATTTCGATAGGCTCTATCTTTCAATCGCCAAGAGTGGGCCTATAGAATAGCTATAGCAAACACTATCAAAAAGAATATTAAAGGCGATTATGATGCGTCCCAGGCTTTTTGTTTGGTGTATTTAACCCCATTGCCACCTCCATTTTTTGAGTTTGATTGTAGAACAGGTGCCCACCGAGAAGGAGAGCGCAGAAGCGCCCACTGAACTTGGCCTTGCAGGCTGGTCGAAGCGAGAGACGCGTCAAAGCGCTGGTTGTTAAGAAATTGGAGATCTATTAAAGGCTTTACCGGGCAACTTTTGAAAACGACAGCCTCCCTTCAAAATAAAATTCACAAGTAGGTCATGACACATAATGAATACAAAAGATTAGCTATATATTACAAAAAGTACCCAATCAGAAGGATCTGGCATTATGTCTAAATTCGAGACGCTGCTTACTTTTTGTATGATGAAATGTTTATTCCACTCCGTTAAGATTGTATGATCAACCAGGCGACGGGCTGAGGGGCTCCATTGTGGATGCTGTAGCCGAGAGCGTACCATCTTGATGGGTTACCAGAACAATTTTAGGTTGCTGGTAGTAGGAATCATCCAACGGCTTCAACTACAAGACATGGATCAGCTGCCGGGGTTTCTTGACGAGCGCAGAGGGTGTTCAGTCAACGAATGCTAATGTTTCAACGATCCATGTTGAAGTAGCAGTTTATTTCCAAGATGGGGAATTCTTCCCGGTAGGTCTACGCACAGTATTTGCTCCTAACTGCGAGTCGGCCTCAACCCGTCACAAATCACTTCGCGCTTACCCGGTCCCCAATCAATTCCCGTGGTGCCGAGAGCCGAGGTTTTCTGCTTCTTGCCACCACGCCTGCGATGCTCGCACTACCTTCTGAGCCTCTAGTTTCTCTCCTTAATGCCTTCTCCTCAGCCAGCTCTCGCCTGCAGTGACGTCACTTCGACAGCAGGCTGGCGAGTGACCAATCACAGATACAGACTGGAGAGAAATCTCTTTCTTTCTGTCTTTCTCCGTTTGTGTGTTTTGCGCGCGTGTGCGACCTAGTTGGGGGGGGGTGTGTGTGTGTGTGTGTGTGTGTGTGTGTGTGTGTGTGTGTGTGTGGTTGGTTGGTTGAGTGAGTGAGTGAGTGAGAGGAAGAGGGAGATGAGGGGGTTCGTGTTTTTTGTCTGTGTGTTTTAGTAAGAGTTTCATAATCCTTTTTGTACCCATCTAACCTTGGTAAATTACTACATGTTCTCCTTTGATATCAATGGTGAATGCGCACAGTTTATAAATCCAAAGCATTTAATGACACATTTTCCAACTCTTTGTTTAATTTGTCTAATTTTGTTTTTAATTTGCCACTTTTTTTTTAAAGGTGTGTGTATCTTATTATGTATTTTTGTTTGGCCCACTTATAGTTTTATCTGGAAGTCACTTTGGTAGATTTACATAATCAAAATGGTGAATTATTAATATTTGAACTGTATCTGTGATCTGACTGATCTGGCTTATATTGTAATTAAAGATTTGCGATAGCAACACATCGTTGTGGCATCAGGCAAAGCCTTCAGTGTAGAAGAGGATAAAGACATGCGGTGACGAAAGACCGTGGCGATAGTGAACTGCATCCATTTAGCAATTATATTCAATATATAAAATGCAAATGCTACTACAACAGGGAGAATCAGGCATACAATCCGTTTTCATAATCGTGTGTAACTCCATCAAATTCAGTTCGAAAGTGAGATAACTAAAGGCTAAGGATCGATCCCTAAGTAGGCTCAGTCGATTTGTATGAATATGCTGAGGATTTTGTATGGCTGTTGTTTTTAAAGTTATAGGCAAATATGCTGTTGAATCACGTAAAAGAAAAAAAATATATGTAGAATTTCTGACCTCTCAGAAAATCCTTGTAGCATCACGACAGAGGAACACACTTTTCAATGTCCAACTATTGTGAGAACGTTGTATTTTCTGAACTACATTAGACCCACTCGAGATTTCGGGGCACGCATGATTCAAATATTTGGCACCATTTTACACTCTCTCATTTAAACTAGAAACTTGCATGGTTTTCAAGATATAGGCCTAGGTTACTGTCATCTCTTCACCACTTTGTAGTTCTGTTTGGCCACACAAACGTTCAGTTTTATCATAGCCTCCGAAAAAACGCCGAAACTAAATATTCTTTTTCTATATAAAAACATCCAGCTTTTGCATCCTCATCCTGACATCTAACGGTGCATAGGGAATTGTCCGTAATTAAACAGCATGCATTTGGAGAAACCAATCAAGCTCAGACAAGCTGTGCCGTCATTAGCCGGTTCTCATTGGCCGCAAGTCACAGAGAAGCAAATCACGAAGAGACTGCTAAACTGTGTCTAAATATTCGAAATGTACTGTGACGTTCAGTTGGATTTTCTTGTAAACGGACTTCGGATTGTTTAGGTTTAAACATTGTTTCAGTTTTGCAAGCACGTGAGACCTTCCTCTCAACTTTCTTTCAGCAAATAGTTGAGTGTATTTTTAAAGATGTTTTCTTTTGTTCGTTGCGTTTCATTCTTAATAAGCAATTCACTGAACCTATGGATGGGTAACCTTGGGCATTCTACTGAAAACTAAATATTTTGTCTATTTAATAGTTAACTGATTTCACATCTATTAACACGAGCGAAAATGGTGTATGTTATTGCATGAAGCTATAGGCCTATGTCCAACAATTTTTTTTTTTCTACCACTCGACGATGCAAAGTTTGCTTGTAGCCTATCCCATTATATGTAGGCTTGCATGTTAGGCTAACATTTGAATGAGAACACTCTTGATTTTCCTTTCAATTACCTTTGCTTTAAAATGAGTGTTATGTAGCCTAACTGAGTAGCCTCACATAACAATGTATTATTATGCATCATTAGACATGCACCTGAAATCCTTTAAATGCTTGTGATCTCCAAACTTGACGATGGCAATAATGAGACATAGCCTGTTGGTGGGTGGTGTGGGATTGCGCACATCAGGTTGTGACCCCTGGCCCTGGTGACATTTCAAAGATCTTTCTGAATGAGAGTCCAGTCTGTCAATGCCCCAGGGGCTAATTCAAGTGCTTGTGCAGTCTTTCATTGGTACATTGCGATCATGTTTACCGGTTGTAACTGTGCTTACTAAATAGTTTACAATTAATAAAAATAGTCCACGCCTATCGGACTGCTGTCCGTATGATATCCACCGATTGTTATACAGGCTATGGGGCCTATTATTGAATCATTCACAACAAAAGGGTTGAAAAGATGTTCACATATGTAGCCTACTGTCAATGATTCAGAAACAATGCGTTGTATAGTAAGGAATACTTTGAAATCCTTAAAAAAATATATAAAACGGATTTGTATTGTCCAACCTTACGGTTATCCGAAACGTAATGGAATAGCGTATCACGTTGTTGAAGCATGTCTTCCTATAGACTGAACAAGTGAGACTCGTGATGGCAAGAGAATGACTTAAGAAATACTGACATCTAGTGCTGAAAATGTGTAACGTACTTGTTTTTTCCCTTTTGCAGGACATCCATCGGCCTCCAAATGGTCGAGCATCTTAATGAGCCAGGTAGCTGCTTTTTCTGCTACGACTGACGTACGGAAGTTACAGGAAAGTTGGGATTTCGTTTGCTTGTATTTATTAGTAAAATTTGAAGTAATAACAATACATTTACACAAAATAGTCTACCAACGCTTGATGCACACCTACTCCAGTTGGATTCTGTAAAACGTGAACTTAGAGGAGTCTTTTCTAGTAACATCTTTGACCACAGTGTCTAAAATAGATTATTTTTAAAAAATCGAAAATATATGCTTGTGGATTAAATGTGACCGTATCACCATGTAATCGAATTATTTAAACACACCCATTATCAGTCTATTATTCAGTCAACTGCATGTATTGCATTTTATCATAATAAAGTCCTAATATGCACATAATTATCATTGTAATGTGTGTGTGTGTGTGTGTGTGTGTGTGTGTGTATGAGAGTGAGTGAGAGAGAGAGAGAGTATATTTAAAATATTTAATGGAATGTATACCTGATTTTATTCCAATACCTTGACAAATTATATGCACATATGGTGAAGCGTTTTACGACTAATTAAGGCTCATCTTTTAATTTGAGTCATTAAGTGAATTGTTCGATGATGCAGAAAACCCTGTGTGGCTGCAATGTGGTCTGAGTAAGCCATTTGATTCCACCATGCATTTATCTTAAAACATAAGGAAGAAATCGATACGGATTATTACACACACACACACAGGGAAAACAGTTAATTAAGGAATATTTCAGTAATTCTATACTTTTGCATCTCATTGGGAAATAGAATACTGTGAGAAAGATGCGTGTATTTTCTAAACGCCACCCTCTGGCAGATTAGATAAGTGATTGAATTTAGCTGTTGGACAATAGTCTAACAGTTCTTCGTATACTTCGTTTAATTGAGAACATTTGCATATCATATTATTTTAGTAAGTCGAAGTACATTTTAATGCACTGTTATGTTAGTTGCATTTGTATACAACTACAGAGTTTGGAATCAGCATCCAGACAGTGTTTGTTGCTTATACACGTTGAAAACCGTTCTGAGAATGTCGACAGAAAATGAATGACCAAGATCGCCAGAAGGAAGAAGGAAACATAAATACGGAACTGGTTTTTAAACGGCTTGTGTGTGTATCTACATTTTCAGCTTGGAAGTACTTTCTTTTTCCCACTTCCCAAAAAATTAGAAAATAGCAAAGGTCAAAACCCAGAATCAAATCAAAAGCAGCGTTCTTGTGTCCAGCTCGGCGGTGCTGTGCTGTTGGTCCTATTCTGAACAGCAGGATGTAGAGGTTACCGAGGTTTCATTTGGAAACTTATGTGATGTAGCCTATATACGTAGCAGTGCATAATATGACCACCGCATAAAATGAGAGAATGAGCAAGAATTGAGCGCAGTAGGATATTTTCCATTTAAATGATTACATTTCTGTCAAGAATGAACTAAAAAAGCTGGTTCTATATCTTATTCTGAGGGAATATTTAAGGAACTATAGTTTGTAAATGTGGCGGGTGTGCACTGATAGGGTGTGAAGCAGATGAGTTACGTTCTGTGGTTTTGGGGCCTGACTAGTGAATATGAGAAAGAGTTTGACTTTAGAACAGATATATTCTTGTGCGAAATTTAAGCGTTTTGTGAAATTGACATGTATTTATAGGCAACAAAATGTGCTTCGTTGTAACTGTACTTTTACAAAGTTTTTGAAAAATATGCAGGTATAAAATGTAGGACTATTGAATTGAATGTATAGAGTAAATGCCTTCTGTATGGACCTACACGTGTCGACATTTATTACAGGACAGGGGTATATACACTGGCATAATAACACCTTTAAATACAGCTGCGATCATTGGGTTCCAAGCAGAATGTGTGAACTGCCCCAAGTAGCTAAAGGTTCAAAGATTTGCCCCCTTGAAAAGCTGAAAGAAGACCATTTGAATGTTGTAAATGTTATGTGGCACGTGTCCGAAGAATGTAATGGTACAGGGTGTCAAATTTTGTGAAGTTTGAGCCTTTACCCCTTGAATAGTGAAGTGCTAGATTTTACTTTGAGCGCTATTCACGAGGTGGCGCCACTCCACAAATGAATCACACTGCTCTAGGGTAATGGTCCTTTTAGAGGCCAGTTTGCCATAATAATGCCATCGTTTTTGGCAGAACTGTTTTCCAGCTATTGCCCAAAATGTCCTTTGACCCTACTCCACTTTTTGAAGGGGGCTGGCTCTGGCACCAAGAGAAATGCACACAAACCTTTTGTTCTGTATCAGCCATGTGGGGCTGCAACCATACCAAGTCTCATGTGGATTAGTGAAGTCTATGTATATTATATCGATGACTCGATGATTACTGAAAAAAGGCAGAAGAAGGAAAAGAAAACCTTTGACAAACACCAAGTGATCGCATGCCTGCGTGTACCACACACAAGTGTTTTGAGTATTTGTCTGAATAAAAATAAATAAGAATTCACTCTTCAATCACACACAAAGCAAGTGGTCACATAACAACAAGAGGAAACTAATGGACATCCATCTCCCTATAGATCAAGTCAACCTTTGGGTTATGACAATGCTGTTTTACAATCCTTTTACACCTGTTTGAATATTAGTATCTAAAGGATAAAGGACTTGATTGAATATCATCCTGAGAATGTTGCTCAGTAGGTGGTTATTCTACTGTAGACATATTTTATTATTTAATTCAATACTCTATATACAGTGTAAGCTTAACAGTTCCTCTGATTCTTTGTGGTTGACACATTGGTAGTGTTGTTTTATCAACCGGCCAAAGCCCGCCACTGGTCTGCCATGTTTGAGTGAAATCTTTTTAGTGGAGCACTGCTTCCCTCTGCTGGCCATTATGGCAAACTGGAGTCTGAGTCAATTTGGGATGCGGTTTTCAACAAGAATAATACACAATGGTGAAGTGGACAACCTTTTCATTACAGATAATGTCAAATGTATAAATAGACATACATCTGAGATTGGCTTAACCATGATTTTCATATGGGCCACTTTGGTATTGGTCAACAAGTATACAAACAGAGATGTTACTGCCATTTTAAAATAAATGTAATATGTACCTAAAAACATTTAATTTCCATTTAAAGTATAAATACTGTTTTCAAAATGTTTCTGTATTTATTATCACCATTTGTTAGAGCACTGCAATATCACAGTGTGTGCCGTTGTATTATCACAGAAAGCTATACCATGCTACAATGATACAACTATATATTTCAATGTGTATGTAATTGTGTCTCAAAACATTTCTTTTAGCGACCTCCCTACTCTTATTATGTGCTGCATTTGGACCATGTACTGTTCATGTGATGATGATAAGCAGGTGCCTTGGATAATCATCTCTGAAGCCAATTGCTATATCTAAAAATCAAAAACTTATTTTTTTAGCCTTTACTCCTTGGCTAGTGAAGTGCTAGATTTTTGCTTTAATCGTTATTCACACACACACACACACACACACACACACACACACACACACACACACACACGTAGAGGTACATCCTAGGCTGCTGAACCCAATATCAAATACATGGGGCCTAACATAAAAAATATGGACTGACTAAAAGGCCTTGAAAATGAAAATGACTTCAGAGTTTCTTTAAGGCTGCTGTCGATTCAAGAAGTCTGCCAAAGACATGTAGCAGCAAGAAGGATCGAACTTCTCCCCCATTTCCACCCCACAGCACAGAATGATTCTCAACGTGCATACTTACTCTCTGCATAAGGCACACTTGCTTTCAACACAACAGATTGCTTGTGGTTTGTCATATCATGCTGCATAATATCAGTTTACCCAGGGGCGTAGCCACGTGGTGGCCAGGGGGGGGCCACGGCCACCATTGGTCAGAGAATGGCCACCCTGCAGGACCCCCCCCCCCCCCCCCCCCAACCTCACAGCACAGCACAGCAAAAAAAAAAAATACAAAATCACATGGGATTATCAATATGACATCATTAGTGTCCATAAGAAGGTTCAATCAATTGTTTATGGCTAGATGAGCCGTTAGAAAACTGCTGCTCTGAGTGATGCAGTGTGTAAGTTTTAAAATAGTAGTTTTTGACAATCAAGTGCCACCCCAAATAAAAGACTGGCCAGAGCTGGCCCTCAAGAAATAATGTTCTGGCTATGCCCCTGAGTGTACCACTCAATATACTGCAGGTAAGTCATTCCAAAAAAGGCTGAACAAAATCCTTACATTTTCTGGAAACTACTAATATAGTTCATGTTTTGTACATTCACAGTGGGCATTGTGTGTTGGGACAAGACCAGCAAACATGTGACGCTTTTATGTATCAAGATCAACCTGCTAGGAAGGCGTTTGTTAGGCATGCCGTCAGGCAGCTTGGGCCTGATATGTAATAAGCCACTAGATGGTGCTAATGCTGTCATAGTTCGCACAATACTGACATGGAGGTACATGGGCCACGAGGTAAGATAGTTCATGTTGTTTGGACTTCCACACTGAGTAAAATGCAACCTTAACTGCATTTACAAAGAAATAAGAAGGAGGGAAGAGTAAACCAGCCAATATAGGTTGTTCCAGATCACATTATCACACTGCTTTATTTATTTTGTACACACCTGTCCCAAAGTCGGGGCTTTATATCATTTGACTTTTGGGGGTGTAATTTAATGTAATTGAATGAACACTAGCCTCCAAAAGACTCCAACTTCCATGATGTTCATAAATAAATATTTTATAAAATGATAGTTAAACTGGTATTGGATCCATAGACAATCATATTTAAAACAACTCAAACACACAAAATATGATCTATTGAAATAAATTAATCAGTTTGTCACTTGAGGAAGCACAAAAAGACCACTCTACATGGTCACAAAAGATATTTGGACTTGTCAAACTTCATGTCAAACATGTCCATTGTTAATGTGATGAACTATATCCATGGCTTCTTGGTTAGAGGCAGCTGTGTGAGTTCACCTGACTGACTTTTTTCAGTATAAATAACTTCAAAACTGGTTAGGTAAGTAAACATTTCCAAAAAACATGCAGAGAAGGAACGCAGACAGTTTATGTGGGGAAAGCCAGGGGAAAAATTCCACCACCTTTGACTGTTTGTTATTTACTACAATAACAATAATCATTTGTAAGTATACCAATTCTTTCTGGGGCCACTGTAGATTTAAAGTGGTCAAAAGTGCCAGCTCTCCAGTGCCAAACTAAGGTGATACACTTTTTCATATTCACATGTGTGGCGTATAATGGAACAAAGGAAGTCAAAGCCAAAAATTGGAGTTAAAACAGGTTTGATAAGGTTGGGCTAATTATTCCTCTTATTTTGTCACTGTACTTCCTTCACAGGTTGTCCTGGGCATGCACTGAGAAAAGACAGGTTTGCTCAGATTGATTTCACTCTTGAATGTTCCAAAGATGCCACCAGCATAAGAGTTTACCAGACAGAGGGTTGCAACGTTTGTGTACGTACTCACTATTTGTCATGTTTATTGATTTCTGTTTTGAGTCTCTGTAAGTTGTTACTCCTTAAAGCAACATAATGGAGTTTTTATTCCTAAATCTTGCGTACTATCTATATAAAACCTACATTCAAAAAAAGTTATTGCAGGTACATTTTTGTGCTTTACACCTTAAGATTTTTTTGCTTAGTTGAGACAATGTTTATTTTTACTGTAAGGTTGAAAGATCTTACTTTCTGTCCCTGAGGTCTTGTGAGTGCAATATGCTTTTTTTGCATACACAAATTACTTGTTCAAGGAAGCTTAAAAAACATATTATCAGGACTATGAGGACCTCCCTCAGGCAGACATAAGCCACAATGTATAACTGACCCCATGGGATGGAGCATGTGATCTCAACAGTGGTGAACCCCTTAAGTCATCACTTTTTCCTAGACTTGATAGAAACCGGCCAAAACTAGTTTTGTCATATGTCTGTCTGACCATATACCATAAAAATGTTTTTGAAGGAAATACTAATGCTAGTTGCCTAAGGCTTTTTGATGAATTTGCCTTTGCAGATGATGCAGAATGGATCTGTTGCCTGGTCTGCTACTTATGTTAGCATTTGAAGGTAAACGTTTGGATACATCTATGATTCTATGTAGTGAGAGACATGCTATATTAAGGATGATAGGATGAAGTGAGTTTTTTTTTATCTTACCATTAATACATACTGTATTGCAGTGTACAGCCTTGGCTGAAGGTTTCATGTCATTCATTATTATATGGCAGAACGTTTTCAGCTTGTTCCTCAGGCTTCCAACTACAGGGTGCTGACGGTCAGCTGGTGGCCCAGCTGGGGGGTTCTGTTCTGCTGCCCTGTTCTGCTGAAACCCCCTTGCCTCTGGAGGAGCTGGAGGTGGAGTGGAGAAGGACAGACTCGGATGCACTGGTGCACCTGTTCCAAGAGGGAGAAGTCAGACCAGAATCACAGAATGAAGTCTACAGGGACAGAGCCTTCTTTACAGAGGAGATTGCCAAAGGAATCTTCTCTATCTTACTCTTTAATGTGACAAAGGACGATGCAGAAATGTACAGCTGCAAAGTTTACTCAGGTACAGAGTCCAGTGAAAACACAGTTCAGCTAAAAGTGGGTAAGTGAAACTTTAAAACTCTCACAGTTACTTTTAAAGATCTACTTTTGGTTTTGAGAATGTATCCAAATTCAATATGTTGATTGCTTTGCAGTATAGTGCAGTCAATACAATTAGTTTAGTTAACACAGGCTAAATATACTACACTATAAATGTATGTATAAACATCACAAACCTCATATTAATTACAGGATCAAAAAGAGAGAGAGGACCAGGAAGGAACCTCCCAAGTAACTGTCACTAAATGTTAAAAAGTGTTTTCCCTTGTCAGTGATTATTGATTATTGAGGGCCTTAATACTCCAGATTGTGATTGTTAGTCATCCAGGATAAAGTAAAACTCTTATTTTTTCAGGAAAAAAACTTCAAAAAACTTTAGAAGTCAGGCAGAGTGTGGTGCAAAAAGGGTTATTCTGCCAATACAATACCAACAGCAAACCTGAGACTCTCCAGACTATACTGATTTGTACAGAGTTTTGCATTCCCTTTTTATACACCTGATGAACCCCTCTTGTCTTACTAAATCTTCCTTGACCCTATCCCATGGGTTTTGTGTCATTTTGTCATCGGAGGATCTGTTGGCCTGGAAATATTCATGGCATATTTGTTCTGCCACCTGCACCTGTCTTGTTTTGTCACTTTAAGACATTTTGTTAAGGGCTTCTTTCGATTTTTTTATCAGTACCAATACGTTGTGGAATTACACACAACGCCGCAAACAAACTGAATATACTAAAAAAAAAATATTTAATATTATAATATTATTAGAATTAGAAATACCCCATGATTTGCAAGTTTATTTCATATTTCCTGGAAGTAACTGGGAATTAATACCCACATTTAGTCATCCAAACAGATTATTTTCATTCCTTTACCTGCCCTCTCATTTGCCCTTTTCTGATCTCTGCCACATAGATTACTTTCCATCCTCACTACCAAACTATCTTGAGTTAATTAACATCTTTTTTACAATAACATACAACTGTAAACTCTCAGTCATTGGAGCCACATGCCAAGCCTGAAGCACTGCCATAACCAGTGATAGGTCTATCTGTAGGTTAATATGTCATTATCGTCTGTGTGTTTACAATAAAGTATGTGACAATTTTTTAATTAAAAAGGAATGATGAAAAAGTTTCCTGTTATCATGCTACTTGTAGCCTATGTATATTTTTAGCCTGTCATTGATTTTTGATTTGGCAGCACTGCATATTCCTTCCATACTCCCATTTTGCACCTCTGCTAATAGGTAACCAAAATGTATTCAACTGTCTTCAGAAGAGTAATGCCTCCATTTTGCTACTGGTATTTTACAGAGTACCTACTTGTGACCACAGCAATGCATGTGGTTTGGGCCAGTGTGGATGATAATGTGACATTGAGCTGCATTGTGGAATCCTCATTTGAAAGCATAGAAGAGGTTTCCTGGAAGCGAGAAGACCAGGAGACATTAGTCCTCCTCTTTCAAGATGGAGAGATCTTAGCAGATGCCTCACATGAGAGGTATCGAGGCAGAGCTGATTTCTTCACTGCAGAAATCTTGAAAGGAAATTTCTCAGGACTGAAGGACTGAAGACAAAGGCGAGTACATCTGTGAAGCCTTCACTGGTCATCTCGAAAACAGCACAACTGTAATCCTACAGAGCCTGGGTAAGTTATCAGAATGCTGCTGCACAAAACTTAGAAACAGCAACGTTTGCAAAATGCAATGCAGCTTCTTTTTTTTATTCTGTATGTTTCACAGGGTTTTCCTCTCTTCATATTTGGACACTTGTGTTGTGCTTCACCACCCTCATTTTAGTCGTTGGATTCAGCATTGCAGCACTTACCCTTAAAAACAAGGAAAGTATGTGTTCATATCATCGGTGTAGTTGTCTTCATTAGGGTCATGCAATCTGGAAGATTTCTACACCTCGTTCACCATATTTTAGAAGTTATTCTTTAAGTGCTTCAAGTTTCTAAAGATGACCTTTAACAATATTTGTCATCTGTTTCCTCTGTCGGGACTGTCATATTGTGAACATTTCATTGGTCTTAAAATGATTGAATTGGTCTAAATAGCACGAACTCATTCTATTACTGTAAAATTATTATGACCGCCGCGCGACAGTGCTGCGGCGGTCATATAGGTTTAGTCAGAGTTTTTTTTTTTCTTTTCTGTTTGGCGATTTTCTGTCAACGATTTCCGGGACACTGAAACACCGGGGTGCACGAAATTTGGTGGGCATGTAGCCTTACTAGATTAGCTTGGAACCACTGATTTTCGTTTTGATCCGTTGCACCCCCGTCGTACTGGACCTCTTTTAAAGAGGGTGGGGCGATTCAGTTTTCTGTGAATAAGTCGAAAACCGTAGGGCTTAGGAGGACCACATTTTTTTTTGTATATTGGTCTTAAGAGGCCACGTCAACCATTCCACTACCACTTATTTCATGTATAGCGCCATCTAGTTACAAATTAAAAAGCAAAAATGGAGTGTTGTAAAACATTTTAATTGTAAATTATGACACCTTCTGACTGCACGTTAAGTTTCGTGGAATTCCGTTCACGGGGGGGCATGCAATAAATTGATTTATATGGTTGTACACCAACTGGCCTGTAGGTGGCGCGACACAGTTTTCTTCGAATATCCCGAGAAAACTGGGGCCTTGGAGGGCCAAATTGTTCTTGTGTGTTTGTGTCAAGGGGCCATGTCAACCCATACCATAACCAGTCATTACATGTATAGAGCCACCTAGATAAAAATTAAAAAGCAAAAATGAGGTGTTTTAATCGAATATATGTCAAAGTGCTCAGAAAATTACCAAATTTGCCAGGGACATCAAGCATGTAACCGTCCATCTTCGGTAGAGTTTTTGTCCATGAATGGAGCAAAATGGCTCTGTAGAACATTGAAAAAAAACCTGCACATTGGGGTTATTTTGGCATAGCTTGACGGAATTCGGTACACCTCTTCATCATGCTTGGACGCACCAAAAAGTCTCTCAACGCCATGGTGGCAGGTCCACAGGAAGTCGGCCATTTTGAGTGGAAGATGCGTTTTGACGGCGTTTGCACACCTCGCATCTGATCGAACTCCTCCGACAAATTTAATGGTAATGCCTTGAAATATGGTCAGGTTACTCTTCAGCCATGGGCGACTAAAAGTTATATAAGATTTTCTCATTAGTCGGAAGGTTTGGGCGTGGCAGACCCTCAAACTTTGCCAACCTGCCAGTGCTTGCCACAAAACACAAAGTCTCTTAAAACTCTTGCGTACATTGTTTGATCCAGAGAAAATGTCTTAGGGTGGACGCTGGATCCAGCCAAAACGCGTACATATGCCTGACTGATATCACCTATAGCGCCACCTGTTGGTGGTTGGAAACTTCACTTTGTTTCCACACCTCTTTATTTGACCTGTTTTAACAAACTACATTGCAAAAGAAAAATATACCAAAACAATCCACAAAAAAGTAGTACACAAAACATTACATAACCAAATTATCAAAATCTATCACAAATAATTCCTTTAATACATAAAAATGAAACACAAACCAATTTACACACACAAAACACATAAAAACACACAAACACACTGACAACCATGACTCATTCTGTGCATATTTTGTAACGCTTTGCTTTACGTCTAGTTACATAAGGCTGTGTCATCTGATGTCTCTGTAACTACTGTTACATTTCCTCTTCCACAGAGAGAACTCAGCTCATTCACATCTGTCTGACATTGTGCCCCAATGTATGCATGTCCTTAGCATTCATTCTATGGGGAGTTAATGAGGGTGAGTAAGTGACAAACGTATTCTAGCACACCCAATACTGCAATTATAGACACCATACTGTAATTTGCATGTGAGCATGTGACATGTAATCCAGTATGTATGTGGAACAACAGGTCCACATACAGACTTTTCTTGAACTATTTCAGTTAACAGATATTGTCCCAAATGACTGTCCTGTGATTTACTGACTATTTGTCACCTATTTTGTTATGTTATAAAATGTATGTCTCCTTTACTCTTTACAGAGATTGCCCCGAATCGTTACACCTTACACGAGGCAATCTGTTGCACAACAGTTCATTTCCTCAGGGCTCTGTTGATGTTCAAGTTAGCTCCTGATATAGCAAGTATGTATGGATTCATATTGTAGATGTATATATTCAGACACTGTCAAGTTGGGGTGTAAAGATTGATTGTAGTATGATACATCACGGTATAAAAATGTGACATCATATAATTTGGATGGTTGTGGTTGCAAGCTCTACTTATAATTTCGTATCATCTACAGTTAACATACATTTTTCTCAAATGCTTAGACATATACATACAGTAAAACGGCAAATATGACAGACATTACAAGATGATTCATCAGTCATATCGTGCGTCACTCTCCCAGGATTCCAGTAGAGGCTGCAAGTTTCAGTCATAGGCACCAGATATACCTAAATGATGCCTGAAACTTGAAAATTAGGCTATGTTCGGAATATCCGCTCACTCACTCACTGAATATATAGCAAAATCTGTTTAGTAAACTATGTGGGGAATCAGCCGCTAAAACAACAGGAAGATTTTGGACACTACACCTTCTATGTTGATAAATTAGCAACATAGTTTTGCTAACATGGCAAAGGAACTGCTTACCTCAACTAAAATGTATAAAACGCCATTACAAGGCAACAAATGCGATATTTAGCGAAAATGCAATCAATATTTACCATGTTATTAAAAAGTTGAATGTGGCTTTTGCTTCATTTCTCTATTAGGGTGTTTTCTTGATTTCCTTTGCACACAAATTAAGAGCCTATAGGAAGTATAATAAAAAGTAAAACTAAACCGATACCTTTTGCAGGGGTGTCAAAGGGTACTGTGTTGAGAGCCTTAGAGTTGAGCTTGGAGAAGTCCAAGCAGAAGCGGAACATAGCTTCTAACCATAGGGTGAAAGCTGTAGTTCGAACTATACATTTTTTGGAAACAAGTGCGTCGCTTAATGATGTTTCCTACTAGTAAATTTCCAACGTAGAAAGATTGATATTTAAAACTATGGTGTTTTGGGAAACACAACTACATGGTTCCTATGGATCGCATTGCAACTATACTTTCCGGAACAACACTCCTGGCTATGCACTAGGCCTTTGTAGTTTTGCTGTTCGATCGGAACCCATGGGTTGGCATTGGGGGGCCTGGCCCACCATGGGAGTCACTAATGCACTAATACAAATATTTTTCATGGTTTTGATGCAGCTAGTTCAGCATTTTCAACAGGCTTTCTGTTAAATTCACCTTTCAGAACCAATTAGACGACTGATTGAGAAAAGTTTTGAAATTGAATATGTGGCGATTACATTGGCTGTGTGTTCAGGTAAGCATACCCTCCAAGCCCCTCACTTGCATTCTCATGTTTTACTGACATTTGTCATTTTTCCATAATGCTCTGCAACCCTTAAATATTCAACAACCATAACAATTACAAATGCATTGTATCATATAAACCTCTTATTCTTTATTTAGACACATAGTAACATTAAACTTTCATGCTTATATGTGGTTTGTTTATGGTTTTATTTTACAGTCTCTTTTTCGAGGGCAATAGAACAAAAAAGCATACATGGAGTGAGAATTTTAAATCTGATGTATGGAATCTTAGTGCATATAAGTGTTTAAAATAGTTTCCCTTGGTAAGTACATATAATGCAACACAGAGCAGATGTATTATTTTATTATATTATGAAATAATAATTCAAATGAACAATTTTTGATTCAAAATGTGAAAAAAAGTAAAGGGGTTTGAATACTTTCTGAATGCACATGGAGTGAGAATTTTAAATCTGATGTATGGAATCTTAGTGCATATAAGTGTTTAAAATAGTTTCCCTTGGTAAGTACATATAATGCAACACAGAGCAGATGTATTATTTTATTATATTATGAAATAATAATTCAAATGAACAATTTTTGATTCAAAATGTGAAAAAAAGTAAAGGGGTTTGAATACTTTCTGAATGCACTGTGTTTATGTGTGTGTGTGTGTGTGTGTGTGTGTGTGTGTGTGTGTGTGTGTGTGTGTGTGTGTGTGTGTGTGTGTGTGTGTGTGTGTGTGTGCGCGCGCGTGTGTATGTGTGTGTGTGTGTGTTTGTCTTTGTCTGTGTGTGTCTCTGTGTGTGTGTTTGTGTGTGTGTGTGTATACAAACATTTTTGTCAATAGGGTTGCATTATGGATGACCGGCAGATTACATGTAATATGTTTAATGAGTGATTACAATGGCGCATTGTTTGCCTGCAGAGCCAAAACCATGATATATGACCTCTGCTTCTAGATACCTTGAACCTCACAGCTATCGAGAAGAGATACATCTATCTATCTCCCTCAACAGATACATGATAGATAGATAGATCTATAGTCTGATAACTATGATAAATAATAAATATATTACATTAGCACATTACTGTTACATTACTACAATTCAAGCCCTATGTCAATGTCTGTGAGGTTAAAAGGATTGTTCTGGGTCAAACATGGGTATGGAAAAGGTGGCTCTACTAACTAGGAAGAATTGTAATCTTTTTGTACTAATGGAATATTTATTTCAGATACCAAGGATCTCATGAGTGACATAATGAATGTAACCTATGTGGTCATTGTTAGTTTGGATGCCAAAGTCACAAGCATTGGTAATGACCAAGATCTTTTTTTTATGATTTATCAATATCGGCATTAGTATAGCTAAATAATTATTTCATTCTCTCATCTTTAGGAATATGCAATAGTGAACGTCTGATAGATCTTACTACCTACAGTACGCTACTTAACAAAATCTGTAGCATATTAAATATGGGTTTATAACAGTCACTGCATATCAGCTCTTTCCACCAGTCTTACATTTCCGCTAGTTATTTGCCAAATAAAATCAATGACAAGTGATATTTTATTTAACCCAGATGTAGTTTACACTTAAATATATTTCCTCAGAATATGTCATGTTGTCATATACTGAGCTATTTTACCTTAAAGGAAAACTTTTAACTTTTGAACCTACATTTTTACATTTCTTTGGGTCCAAAATGTTTAGGAACACTTCAAAATCGTTTCAGTATAGCGTTAGAATGGAATCTTATGAGGCAAAGTAACTGACAGGCTCAAAAATGTTATTGTAAGTGTCTGACAACATGGAAAGGATCCCTACATAGATACACCTGCATCTGTTTACCTCAACAACTGTAAAGAAACTGTAGAAACTATTTGTTTGTACCGGCAATGTTTTATCTGTCTCTTATTCCATGCTCTGACATAGGAAACCATTAAGTGCCTCTAGTCGGTTACTTCATCTTTCGTTATCGTTAGAAAACATCTCCCTCAGTGATAATTGACGACAGATATTGAATGCGGTGTTCCTAAAAAAATTTGGACTGAAAAAGATCTAAAAATATAAAAAATCCCATAGTATCTTACACTGCGTCCTTACAGCATCCGAATGGATGACTAAATCAGATTCCATTTGTCCTAAGTGTCATTCATGTATAGAAGCCGTGACATTGTTAAACAACAACATGGTTAAGATGGTCTATTGCCATTACTACTAGCCAAGTTTACCAGGAGATTATTTCACGTGAAAAATAGGCTCCATGCTGATACTCATGACTCACGGCTTGAGCCGCGCCTGAGACATGCGTCTGATGCAGTCAGGCTGCATGTTTTAACCTGTTAACATGGGTGCCGAAATGGAAATCAACAGGTAATGTAGCCGCCACGCACACGCGACGCATGCAGTGTGAAATGGGCCTTAGTTTTACATCACAAGTAGTGTTCAAATTTGTTACAAAGCTGACTTTGCCATCATATCAACACCAGCTCCTATTTCCATAAAACACCAAAATGGCACAATTAGGGAAAAATCATAGCTTTCAGTACAGGCTGGAGTGAGACTAGCAATAAGTGGGAAGTTCTCAGATGTACTGTTTCTATTTATTGATGATGCTCGTTTTGGCAAATGGACAAACTAATTCAGTTTGTTTTGGGTTCTGACATGGTAAACAAACACAAAGCGACTAATGTGACACAATTCTACACATCCCGCATTCATGCAGTTGATTATGGTGTGGGATGGTTCTGTTGGTTGCAAATACTAGTGGGCCTAGTTCTAACATTACAGTCACAGTGTTTAAGTGTCGCATTTTGATCTTAAATTACTTAAATGATGTTAAAAAAAATTCATTACAATGTAACGTAAGGTAATATATTACGTTGCATTACAATTGGCTATACACACATGTGGACCAAATGTAATCACACGATCTTGCGAACAAGCTTGGTAAAATATTTGTTCTTTTGATTTTGTTTAACTTGCACGCATGGGAGAATTCAGCCATAACAGGAAACTTGAATGAAAAATAAATCAGTACTAATTTAATGAAAAATGTGTCATGTTTTCAGGGGAACTTATATACATATTTGCCATTGCAATGGTTCTTTCATTCGTATCCTTGGGAATACAATGTAAACAGCAATGTTTATTTAAATTCCGTAAGTACTGTTTGGATTTACATAAATATGTCAAGCTCTCTTGCCATATTATTGTGTCTGGCCCCTAGTTTGGTAGCAGAACCTGGACAGAAACAGCCTATCTTGTAACCTATCTGTAACCAATGAGACCAGACAGACCCCAAAGTTTTATTTTATACATAGGATGGTATTTACACAATAGATTTGGTGAGTTAAGAGAAGAATCACACATTTATTAAAGAATTTCAGATGTAATTACCATGACAACATTCCAAAGTATTATCTTGTGTGTTGTACATTTTGAAACATCACCAATACATTTACATTTACATTTAGTCATTCAGCAGACGCTTTTATCCAAAGCGACGTACAAGGGAGAGTACAATCAAGTTACGAGCCATTGAGATCTAGTGTTACAATAAATACTATTTTACATAAGAAATAGAAAAAAGTGCAGGAATGAAGGTGCTGTAAGTTAAGTTAAATTAGAAGAAGTGCAAGTTAGGAAGGGAGGTGCTTTCTGAAGAGTTGGGTCTTCAAGAGCTTCTTAAAGGTAGAGAGGGACGCCCCTGCTCTAGTAGTGCTGGGCAGCTCGTTCCACCAACGTGGAACTACAAATGAGAATTGTCTAGATTGCCGTACTTGCACAGACGGTAGTACTAAACGGCGCTCATTAGATGAGCGCAGCATCCTGGGGGTAATATTTGCCCTTACAAGAGCATTTAAGTAAGTAGGAGCAGAACCAGCAATCACTCTGCAAGCAAGCAAAAGCAGGGGCATGCACAGGAATTTTGAAGGACCTTTGCTCTGCCTTGAAAAAAAAGGGCAACACGTTCATTTGTGTAACCGCCGCCACGCCCCCTCCCCCTGTGCACATACAGTATTCTGCCTATATCACTTAAAACTGTGAAATTGTCAGGGTCGATCACTAACCATTTTTTATATATAGGCCTACATGAATTCTGCAGCCGTTATACTATTTAAAAAAAAAATCCTTTGGAGGGGCAACTTGAGTCGAGGAGTGTAGACGGGCAACCTTAGCCCCCTCCTGTGCATGTCCCTGAGCATAAGTGACTTGAACTTAATGCGAGCAGCTACAGGCAGCCAGTGGAGCTCAATGAGTAGTGGGGTGACGTGGTTGAACACCAGATGCGTCGCCGCGTTCAAGATCATCTGTAGTGGTTTCACCAAGCATGCCGCCAGGCGCGTTAGGAGGGCGTTGCAGTAGTCATGGCAGAAATCACCAAGGTTTGTACCAGCAGCTGGGTGCTGGGTTAGGTATGGCCTGATTTTGTGGATGTTGGATAGCGCGAAGCAGCACGACCGGGACACATTACAACCCATTATTAACACATTATGAATGCATCTCAACCCAGGTAAATACCAAAATAACCAGACACCCAGAGGACTAGCCTAATCTACAGTGTAAATATCATCCAATATAAAAATATAAATAAATATCTTATATACATCCTATAAAATAAAACTTTGGGGTCTGTGTTCGTTTTTACAGTTCATTCTGAGATGGTCATTGCTTTAGGCTATGTGTGAAGTCGTTTCCTTAAACAGGATCCTGAATACTGATTTGAATGGTTTAGTTGTGTTTAAAATAATGGAACGGTTTCTCAGATAGATAAAGCTGAAATGTGCAATGATGATTTGATATAAGCTAATTCAATTCTCATCTGCAGAGTGGAATAAACTGGCAGACACATTGTGGAAATATTCCAACACAACCTGTCTGGATGTTATTAATAGTTTCCACTACCAAACTAGGGGCTTAACTTTGATACGTTATTACTTCAATCCGATTTCATCGTTGGGTGTCATGTCTCTGGCATGCAGTTTAATGTAGAATTTTTGAAAATGTGTCTTTGATATTTTGCAGGCTGGTTTCAGCTTGGCTATTTGGTATTTCTAGTGCTGCAGCGTCTTCTTATATGTACACTGATTCTGTTGTACATCAATTTGGTTATGAAAGATGAACCAGGTACTGTATGTTTACTTTTTCTAAGTAGCTAATGAACCACTTTCACACTGTATGGACTCCTGGGACTCAGGGGACTTGAACCTGTAGAGGAATGGCCCACCTCCTTGACCTTAGTGGCCCACCTCCTTGACCTTAATGGCCAACCTCCTTGACTTTAGTCGTATGCTAAAACAACACACAAAACTACAAAAACCATCATATGACTAAATAAACTTAAAATAACACATCTGGATTATGATATTTGTAGTCTTACAATTCATTTAATTATGTCGTATCCTTTCTCCCCAAAAAAAGTAGATCAAAGATTACGACAACACTTCACATAAAGACATCATATAACATAATCAGTAGGGTCGTTTACATGTGTGTTTTTTATAACCCGCTCTGACGGAATCACTTGCTTGATATTTGACTGTTAGGAAAGTTTTTGGCAAGCTAGCCAACATAACTATGACGATAACATTACAAATCTAAGCGTGTTTTAAAAAGCTTGCTAACATCGCTGACTAGATGTCTTCCTAGCGGCTAAACTTAGCGAAAACTGTTGAAATTGCTTACTTTGTTTATGACAAACTAGCGGGTAATACTCCCGCAAAGCGGATTACCTGTCACCACAAGCTACATGTTACATCGGACTTGCTCAAGCGGACTACCGCCGGCCTAGTCGCCCTCTCTTGATCGGAGCAGACATCCGTCCAAATAGAAGCGGCTTACATTTGTTCGTTAGTTACATGAGGCAATTATAGGCGGCTTTCGAGCCATAAGCGGCTTATATTGACACATGTAAACACGGCTATTGACAGTTACTAGCTATTTTACCGTAGCATAAATTACAGGGTTGTGCACTTTCAGGTGCCTCTTGAGGTTTCTTGTGTTCTCCCAACCTATTTTGAAGCCACACGGTTTCTCTTCCGTTATTGCAGTGCGTTGTGTTTTATTTTCTGTTAAGTTATAATAAAAGAGTGTCCAGATATCTATTATTTTTCTTCCAGTACTAGAGTCAAGAGTGCTTGAACTTCAGCCTTCATCTAACGTTTGTTAGGACGTCTCTTGCATGTCTGGGCATCTCAGGGAGTGGAAGAGGAATACAGAACTGGGCTACATTCAACCAATGATATTAGGAGAGTTTATCCCCTGGGGTATACTCTGGCCTGGAGGGGTATAGTATGGCCTAGGCTATTTTACACCACCGGGTATAGTTTGGCCTAGGACAGTTTATCCCGGGGGTATACTCTGGCCTGGGCCAAAGTATACCCAGGTTTAATCTGGGCGGGGGTTCATATGACCTGTTGCACCGGGCTTTTATTTTGATTTGTTTTCAGCCGCCAGTGCCAAAAACCAGATGTCTTATTTAGGATTATTCAGTCTGGAGTAACACTGTTCAGTGATGGATTGCATTTTTGTATTTATCATTTGCTAATTATGATGTAGAATACCCAGGGGCTTTAAGTACAAAAATACAATACCCAAGCCTTGGTCCAAATCAAAGAACCCAGAGTTACCAGTAGGGGCTAACTGCATGTTCACTTGAAATATACTGTTGCTGCCATACAGGGTGTGCTGGCTTGATGAGTGTGACCATGTTCATCCACATTCTTCTGGTGCAAGCTGTTGTGGATCAAACCTTTAAGTTCAATGCATTACCTGGTATAGTATAGTAGTATACATTTTCAATTTCCAAACTTATAATTTCATCATATTAAAATAATAATTGTAAAATAATTCTCCTGTTCTTTTTACTCATTACAGAGAGGTTTAGAAACATTTTATACAAATGTGGAACTGTGTGTCTCACTATATTAAATGCAGTATTGTTGGCAACTGAATTGGTCCTGAAAGTAGGTAAGTATTTTCTTTTAACTATATAAGATATTTGCACAGTTTGTCAGCCTCATATGTCTCATATTCCTATATACTCTAGAAACATAAAGCAAGGTTATGATGTGGGAGTTATTATATGTTATTCCTGAAGTAAAGCCAAATGAAACAAATGTGTGACATTTAATATTTCTTTATATTGTAGATACGGCTGTTAAGTTAATGTATTGCGATTACAGGGTTGCCTATTGCAACATAGACGACACAAACAAACATGGTGGTAATGGCAAATCACTGCCTTCCTCACAACATACCCCAAATGTCCCATTAGCTTATCCTCTATAATCGGTTATTGCTAATGCTGATCACTGCTGTGTTTTGTGGGAGTGGGCCAACTCCTTGTTATTTGGAAAGGTTTATTTCTATTTCTATAACCTTTTTAACCTTTTTTAATCTTTCTGTCTTAAAGTAAAAGGGGGAAGGACAGTGATGGATCTAAGAGTAATTGTTTTTTCATCTGAGTGCTGTTTCGTTGGTGGATGGCTTTGTCTAAAGCTTTACTACACCTGTATGTACTTTATCATTATCTTTCACACACAACAAATGCCCTAAAATAAAGTAACTTTTACATACATCAAACACATATTATACACTGTTACAAATGCACTTTAATAAATTAACGTTTACATACATTGAACACACATTATACACTGTTATTAATGTTATCTCTTCTACTGGCCTCTTTGGCAACATGGAATGCAGTTATGGTGTTAAAAAACGGGTAAGTTTGATTTGAATATGGTAAATAATACTTAATATAGTACTTAATAATAGACTGCCTTTACATCTACATAATCAATATCAAGGCTTTGAACCGGTTCACGAAACGAAAAACGAAAACCAGAAACTTTTGATGTTTTGCTAGGCACAGAAACGAAACCAGAAACTTTAAATAAAATTATGTTCCGGATCAGAATCGTTTACCTAAAATAATGGTAACCGGTTAATAACGTTATTTTTTCGTTCTTTCACAAGATTCCTAAATGTAATGTGATTGGTGATGTTCACTTCCGGTCGTTCACTTAGATAGAGAACCTTGCCGCGTGCCGCCAGCTAGATGGATACTCCTTATTGGATGAAATCTATGCACAAGTTGTAGCCACCAGTCTCTCAAACTCAATCTTAAAAAGAGGTAAATATTGTACCAAGTATCTCACATATGTTTGTTTTTAAATAGGAATTCTATCTTTTAAGATAGGCTACGAATTTCCAATGCATTGTTGTAAAAATCTGCAGGGTCAAGTTAATGAAATTATTGCTAAATTGGACAGTTAGCATTGGCAGTAGACTACCTGGCTATTGCCCAGCATAACCTACCCATTTGTTAAGTCTTTATTTAAAACGTAGGCTAATACGGTAGTTCTGATATTTGGCATTTTAACTTTTTTGTTCAGATGGGAATCCTATGCGGCAGCATTATTCATTTCACCCCGTAACTAACAAATCCAAATGCAACATTGAGGGATGTATGTAGATACCATTGTAGTTTTGTAATATTTGTATTGTCTCTGTTGACAAAAATGCACTGATTGGGCCCTGACGAGGTTTGGCCAAATGCTGTTATGTTTTGTTTGCCCAATAAACATTTTCCTTGTCTTACCTCATGTATAATACTTACAAAATGTCAGAATTACAGTTATGCCGCTTACATAATGTAGCCTATAGTGCTTTTTAATGTTTAATGACAGGATAGAGACATCTGACATGGAACGCAATTAACCGGTTCAGGAACTTTATTTTTTGGTTTTAACCGGTTCAGGAACGTCAATTTTAGGGTTGAAACGAAAACCGGAAACGTTAAAATACATCGCTTATATTTAATCACTATGTCTTGTAAATATAATACAATATTAATTTGTGATGGATATGTGTGTAAGTATGATTCATATCAAGGATGTATAATTCACATCAAAACATAAAGCGAGACATTTAAATTCACAGATTAATTATTTTAATTGTATTTAATTAAATTAATTAAATTAATTTTCCAAAATATTATTGAAGAGGAACCATCAAAATTACGTAAACAGTTTGAATCCACTTTGTTAAGCACCTCTGATTTCTCTTCACAGGGTTCGAAATGAAATAAGAAAATGTCATGCCCATGGATGTGGTTGTGGATGTGTTCATGCTCTTAGAAGTAAGTATTGTCCTAAATGGTTGTAGGTGGCTCAAATGCAGAGCTGATACTATAGCAAACCAATCCCTATGTTCCAGTAATTGGCTAAAAAGCACACACATACATCCCAGAGGAAACTGTCAAAATGTTCAGATATTATCAGCCAGAACTGCTGGATATTTGCTATTCAGTAACTATCCTGTTTGTTAAATTCTAGGCAATGAAGAAGATCAGAATGAGACCTGAGGCAATGTTACATGATGTTAACGTTTACTCCTCATGGCCGACCTACCCCATCAAAGATTTCTACAATCATATTTTGATTAGGGCTGGGCAAGGTAACGCGTTAATCTCGCGTTAATTCATGAATTCATTATTGCCGACAATTATTATATTGCGCGTTAACGCAGGTTTTATTATTTATTTTATTATTGTAAAAGTCTGTTGCCTACAGGCTTTTATTTTGTAAAAGTCGGCTGCGGACTGCTGCGCAACCGGAAAAGAAAAGAATGGTCGGATAAACCAACCTTGAGAAGGGCATAGACATATGTACTTGAAAAGTTGACCACACGCAAGTTAACACAAAGGCTAAACTTTTCGAAAATAATGTGGCGATTCATTGCCTCTGCATCACCTCCAGCAAAGGTTAACGTCAGGTTAACGTCCCGATAAGTTAAGCTAACTAATTTTAACGTGCTAGCTATCGCTAGCTACCATGGGGAGTTGCCATTAACAAGCGAGCTACAAACGTCAGCCAACAATGCAAAATCAAAAGAGATATGGCAGAAACAACGTCATAACCAGGCTGGTTAGTTACATTACAGGGAAACCAGCCATCAAGTGCACAACTTTTTGGTGCTTCACCACACTCTATACATGCCCTGGCAGTGGCAATAAGCTTTAGTTTTGTATTTGTTTTGATAACATTGTTTAAGTTGAGAATTACACAAAGTATTTATTTAATTAAACTGCTACAATATAAAAATGCTGATGTTAAGTGTTTGCACAACAAATGTTGTGGCACTTTGGTTCATATGGCAGAACATTTAAAATAAAAGTGCGCTATACAAAACTTTTGAATTGATTATTGGATTTTGCGTATAGAAATGCGATTAATCGTGATTAATCAGGGAAATCATTCGATTAATCGCGATTAATCAGGGAAATCATGCGATTAATCGCGATTCAAAATTGTAATCGTTGCCCAGCCCTAATTTTTATTTATACTTATTTCTGTATTCTTATTTCTAACCTGAAACAATTACAAAGGCATTTATGTGTATAGTGCCCTCCACAATTATTGGCACCCTTAGTGAATGTGACCAAAACAGGCTATGAAAAAACAATTTGGTCGGTGAACAATTCTTTTGTTGATTTTGAGGTGTGCTTTGGAACATTGTCCTGCTGGAAGGTCCAACCACGGCCCATTTTAAGCTTCCTGCTAGGTGTGTCATTTAATATCTGCTGGTATTTAAAGGAGTCCACGATACCATGTATCCTAACAAGATGTTGAGGGCCTTTGGAAGAAAAACAGCCCCACAACATCAAAGCTCTGCCACCATACTTCACATTGGGTATGAGGTGCTTTTCTGTATGGCTATCATTCTGTCAACGCCAAACCCACCCTTGGTGTTTTTTGCCAAAAAGCTTTATTTTGGTCTCATCTGACCATATGTAACCTCGGCCCATTGAAAGTCTAACTTACATTTGGCAAACTGTAGGCGCTTTAGTTTGTTGTTGATTGACAGCAGAGGCTTTTTTTCTGGCAACCCTCCAAAACAACTTGTTGTGATGTAGGGGGCGTATAATGGTAGTTTTGGAGACTTTCTGACCCCAGAACTCAATTTACCTCTGCAATTCTCCAGCTGTGACCCTTGGAGATTATTTTGCCAGTCTACCATCCTCCTCACAGTGGGTGGGGTCAATTAACAGACAGGTCCTCTTCAAGGCTGATTCCTTACATCTCCTGTCGCTTTGAACTTCTTAACTATAGCTTTAATTGTGGAAATGGGTATTTTCAACTGCTTAGATATTTTTCTTATATCTTTTTCCGGATTTCTGCAGCTCAACAACTTTTTGTCCGGTTCGACACTGTGTTTGTTTGTCTTTCCCATCTTGATGAATGACTAAGGGTATTTGGCCTTTGTCACCTCATATTTTTAACAGAGTGAAACAGGAAGTCATGGTTCCTAATCAAACAGGTGAACTTAAAAATCCAAAACTTTCAATAAATTTACTTCAATGAAAAGGTAAGAATTTTGTGAATATTTTGTGTGAAAGAGCAAGAGGATAAACAGCAAAGACACATTTTTCATAGCCTGTTTTGCCCATATTCACTAAGGGTGCCAATAATTGTGGAGGGCACTGTATGTGCTCCAGCTATTTTAGAAGGGTATCTGCGTGGATGAGACCGATCTCACAATGTCCTTCAACAGACAGTCGTACTTATTCACAGTTGATTACATGTTTGATCAGACCTGCTGAATTGATGGACATCCTAAGCACACAATCACAGACTTCAACAAAACCTTCTTAAAAGACATTAGCTGAGACACGCCAGCAGCTCTGTCTTCTTTGATTTGGGCAGTATTGTACTTTATTATATGGCAACGATAGTATGAGCACTCTGATTGGCTAATGCGTGGTCATGCCTCCCGGAATGGCGTATTGCCCTCTTTGACAAGACTTGAGAGCACAACAAAACAATTTTTTATCTATTTACAATTACCATTTCTTGTCATTTACAAAATGAAGTAGAGAAAAATGCCAGGAGCTCATACGTATGCCCACAATCTAAAAAGGAACTACTTACTAACCAAGAGTTCGGTCATGCCGGGAACTGAGGCTTCGGCGTATCAACCAAGCGATAATGAGGTTCATACGCCATAGCAGAAGTTTAACCTTTGAATCCGAAGTTTGACCTCACTCTCGGTAAGTTGGTACTAGTTAGTATTGAGATGGCGGGCATACGTATGAGCCCAGAAATATTTTTAAGTTATTTTGATTTTCATTCTTGTGATGAGTTTGGTCACTGATATCTGTGAGCAGCCTCAGTTTTCATATTAGTCTGGAACTCTTAATGACATTAACATACATTATTATTTTTAAGTTTGCATGTGTGTGTAGGGGCATGTTTGCATGTGTGTGTGCATTTATCTCAAATCTGGGATCAATTCGATATATTTCTGCAACTAACTTAAATAAGTTCAAAATGTTAGATTCATGTATGGTTTGGATACATATTTGACTTTGATACATGTAAAATGAAAACAAACATAGGACTAAGCACTGGCTGTATTATTGTACGTACATGTATTGTCTGCATTCATTTCCTTAATTTGTTAAGTGTTATTAAAAAGTTCATTAAACTTATAAGTAATCTAATTGTTTCAGTTTCTAGTGTGATTATTTAAGCAATGTAGATTTTGTAGTGTCAGATATTCTGTTTGTTTTTTTTACACAATAAAGGTTTACATTCTGGCTTAATGTTATTGATGTTTTAACTCAACAGCCAATCAAATTAGACCCCTCCCTTCCGTGCTCCTGAAGCATCACATTGATTGGCTGGAATACTATACCGCTTGATCCAAGTCACTTGGTTTGATTCCAATTCACAAAGGACTGTTTAAACACAAAGGGCCATATTAACACAAGGGTGTTTAGCAATTTTTGCTGTAATAAAAATAAACTTACAGATTGATTTTTTACTCCATTCATTCATAGTATGTTTCGTACAGAGCCAACCAGGGTCACTAGGGAATTCTTTGTCTTGAGCTTTTTTTTGTAAGATTTATTTAAGGGCTTCTTAGCCTTCATTTCGATAGGACAGTGCATTTTTGTGAGGAGGAGTGAAGAGAGGATCGAGAGACGACAGCAGACCAGAATCGAACCTGTGTCCTGGCAGGCATTGTAGCCCATAAATGGGGGACTTATTGGCTCGCACCACAGTGCCCCCCTTTTGGGCTGCTTTTCTCGCAATATTTTTACGTTTTCTCACAATACGGTTCCCATACAATACATTTTTTGTTCCCTCGCATTACCTCGAGACCACAAATGTATTGGGAGGAAACGCAGAAGTATTGTAACGCTGAATCGATAATCCTACAGAATGTATTACTTTTCAATGCCACAAGTGTCCTTGTATCAGCTCTAACAGCTATTAAGACAGCACACTTCATTTCATAAACCGATGGAGCAAGGATTTTGTAAACTGCGTAAAAGATGGTGGTTGGTTTGAGATGTAGTATGCTCATTTAGAAAGTGTATCTCAGGCATGATGTAAAAGGTTTGATCAAAAAGATTGCACCATTAAAAAATAAGTGTGTAAAAAAGAAAGAGATTTGCAAGTGTATTGAGAATTGTACATGTGTAGACAAATCTGTAAATGCTGCATAAATCTGTGGCTGTGTACACAAATCTTTTAATGCGTTTATAGATATAAATGACTGAAAAGCCTAACTGATTTACTAACATGCGACCGCTGCTTAATCTGCGTTCGCATATTAACGCACTGTGTTTTTGCGCATTTTCCGTGGTATTTATCAAACCAGATCTGCGCTGGGCAAACTGTGTTTACTTCGCCCTATATAGGGCCTGATTTACTAACATGCGACCGCTGCTTAATCTGCGTTCGCACATTAACGCACAGTGTTTTTGCGCATTTTCTGTGGTATTTATTTAGGAAGAGAAAATGAAGGTTCAGCGATGTGGAGATAGATATATTGGTTCACGTTCGCTCAATCACTGAACCTGATTCAATGTGTGCGCTGCTATATTGTTGTTCTGCCCGCCATTACCTACAGCGAGATGTTTAAAAGAACACGATTATAAAGAATATGCTATTGGTGGCATTAATGCATAAACTGTCTATTAACAATATAGATGTGTAAATGGCGAGATTAATAATTTCTACAAGGGACATGGGTTCACTACAATATATATGGACGTGGGTGCAATCAATGGTTCATATTACGTTCGGAAAGTTTGCGATTTCAAAAAAAGTCCTGTTTGATGTCTCTAATTTCAGCTGTGGCAGTGGGGAAATGTATTGACCAGTGCGCCGTAGCAATGCCTCGAGTACCTGTGTGAATATTTGGCTGAGTGAAGGCTGACATATACCAACTGCTGATGCTATAACTGTTTGAAATGATCCGATGGCAATATTTGCAATGTTGTCCGGAGTTTAACATGAATGTGATCTCCGGTTGGAGGGTTCCATGTCGTCTCTGATCTGGTTCAGTAATTGAAGTATTGCGTGGCTGGTTAACCTGTACCGTCTAATGATTTGTGGATCGCTTCACTGAAAAAGTGTTATACGAGTTGAAAACAATATTTCTGTAGGCTGTCTCTGTCTATATCTTCGCCTTGCTTTTATAACTTTCGCCATATCAACGTTTTCAGACTCAATGGAAATGCGCTTCCTGGTTAAGACGTGCTTTTATGAGGCGGAGAATTATCCCGCAAATTAGAGATGTGCGCTGGTCAGGCAGTTTAGTAAATACCACGCAATACATCATTAGGCGCACTTATCTTCTCTCCTCCAAAATATTTGCGCATGTTTCCACCCACCTTTTCGTGTCCTCCCCGTCCACACCCACAAATCGGTAATATGCGCTGCGCCCCCTTAGTAAATACCGTTTTATGTTTACAACCGCTATTTTACGCCTGAAATGGGCGCAATCCTGTTAGTAAATCAGGCCTGTGTTTTGCCAGAAGAGCTGGAAATACAGACAAGTCATCAGTTACAACTGAGGCAGGCCTCTCAGTTGGTTGTTGTTTTATGTGATTTTTGCTACACTTCTGCCATGGCAGATTTGCAACACTAAAATTGACTTTGACTATAGCAGAGTACCAATGGCCCTCTGATGTAAATGCACCTGCTTTTGGAAGCACCCTAGTACTGCCTGAATGTATACCGTCTATAACAGTTGGAGTGAGTGTAGAAGGATTCATAAAGTGAAGTGTCAGCCAAAGCACAGTAGACATGCTAAAGTATCATTTACCAATGTATTTGCATCCATCTAATGAGGTCTAAGCAGTAGACAACACTACAACCCACGTTTTGAAATGTTGTCTTTGTATACTGTATCTGATAATTTTGTATACTATATCTGATAATTTTGTATACTATATCTGATAATTTTGTATATATTGTATCTTTCAGTGATTCTTGAGACTTGGGACAAAACATGTCCGTGACATAAATCACAGTTTTTTTATCTTAAAATGTACGTAATATATTTTAAAAGCCTCACCAAACTCATCAACAGGACAAGGGTAGTGCAACAAAGTGTGTTTTGTTGTTGTCTAACATTTTGTTTTTATTCTTAATGATATGATATGTGACCAGTACCTACAAAAACCCATGTCCGAAAGCAGGTCACATCACACTGCAATGCTTTAAAAAGTCTGAAAAGTGATATAAAATTGAACTTTATCTATATCATATGTAAATAACATAGTATTTATTTCACAAACATTAAAAAAAAATATTTTGAAACATTTTGAATTTACTTCCTGGTCAGTTGAACATGTGTCCAGAGTTTTCGTCAACACCATCAGACTTTTTTAAATTGGGAAAAAAATCAGGAATAATTTAGGGCAGCTTTAACTCAAAGGACCCCTTTCCTTCCTCCTTGGTCTTCCTGGTGACATGAGAAAATTTGAGCTCTGGTACGTTTTTAATAATACTTTGTTTTTCATATCTATTTACTAATATGCACACGTCACAACCATAGCGTATCAACTCCAAAATGGCTAAAGAGTCAACATTAGAGTAAAATGTTCTGCAATCTAGTGTTTATTTATATAGATTGGCTGGACCATGATCAACAGATGAAAAACAAGATGGCTCCTGTGAGAATCTTGTGTGATATAAGGAGAAATGTACTTTTTTTGTCAACACCATCAGACGTCAACACCATCAAAACACCATCAAACACCATCAACATTTGTGTCTGATGGTGTTGACTTTCTCTGATGGTGTTGACTAAGGCCATTTTAGTGTCCATTTTAAGCATTTTAATGCTTTTTATGCCAAAAATATCACTTCCTATGCATTTTTATTGCTATTTCAGTTTAATGTGTCGAATTAAATCTAGTTTAGATATAGAGTGTCAACTCCTTCAGATATATTTTTTTATCGTTTTTTAAAGAAAATGTTATCTGTTTCATTCCTTGAAGGATATTTGTTCAAAGACTAACACATTTCCAATGTAGATGTGTATTTTTAATGCTCAAAAATGTCTCTGTTAAATCTAAAGGTTAAAGACAAATGTAATTCGTGATATGATTTCAATTCTACTCATTAAACATTGACTTCTTTGGCTCTAAACTTTAGTTTTTAATGATTTAAAGACCTGTGTACATTATAAGGGGAACTGGGAAAACTAATGAGTAAAAATATTTCTGATAAGATCATTTCAAATAATTTCCATAAGTATATTTATGTTTATTATGGTGTTGACGAAAATCAAGTGCTGACCCAGCAAACATTCAATTAACATAAAAAATCTACAACTGGGAGGTTGAACCAAAACATGTTTGGATAGACAAAACTTCATTTGACATAAATGTAATCATATATTTTGGAAGTTATCCAAATATTTTTTTGGAAAATCAAAACCTGTTTTGTCCCTTATCTCAAGAATCACTGCTTTGTATGTCTGATCACCAATTTGTATTTATTTTCTTAATGTAGGTCAACTGTCCTGAAAAATGATTTTTGCTTAAGTGATGTTGGTTCGAGTGCTGTTCCCTGCATTCCTTTCTGTAAAAAGGTATTTGGGAAATATCTGAAGCCATTAAAATAACTACATACATTTCAAAAAACACTTGTTATATAAATATGTATTATTATATAATAATACTACATAATAATCATTACATTAATGTGTCTATTGCTGCGGTGAAAAACAGCCGCACTTTTGTTCCACTCTTATCACATGTCCCAATCATCCTGTTGTTCTGTGGAATTGCTCATTTGATATGAAAGCCTATGTGAATGAACTCCAAATTAGAATAGAGTTACACAAGATATGAGCATGGGATGGCTACCCAGCATGCAATCCTATGATGGCCCAGCATGGGGCAATATGGGCTCTGTTGCTCACAGCTCCCACAGGCAAGCCTCAGTGGTCACACAGGGTGTAAAAAGAATAGGGTGGTTTTGCCCAGAAATGATATGGTAAGGTGCAGCACTGATGAGGAAAACAACACAGAATGACAAACAATTGAATCACTTGCCTTAAATTAGATTACATTTTGTTTCCAATAAAATTATCTTGAGGTGCATTACAGAGCCCAGAGCCTGAACCTCCTTGGAGTAAGCACAAGGGCGTTGCTATTGAATTCAAGAAGGAAGAAAACAAATCTACTCATCTGTAATTCCGATCATGCCGATCATCAAGTCCTTAAAAAAATACATGATATCGTTGAGGAAAAATGCAAGTACGCTTTGGGTCATCTGTGTAGCATTCAAACAGCAGATCTACTCCACACAATTTGGCACACCAATAAGATATTTCTGTGGGCTTTTGTTATAGACTCTTTGTACAGTGTTGTACAGAGTGTGCTCTGTTGTTTTGCTGTTTGTTAAACCCATAACTGGTTGGACTGGTTTCCTCCTATGTTTTTCTTATTTTTGAAGATGGAAGGTGACACTGCAGCTGTCTCACAAGATATCTGATAGTGAACCAGTGACATACCTTTCCTGGCTTTGGAGACACTCTGTTTCCTATATGGTTTCCCAGCATTTGTGTCAGTCCTTTTGGACCAGCATGTGTATGTTATATTTGGTTATGTTGCCTCTGGAACGCATTGATTGTGATACTGCAATGCTCTGTTTAATAGAAAATACTCAGCTTACTAAGGTCATAATGCATAATGCATACAGTGCCTCCCATAAGTTTTCACCCGCTTGGATGTTTTACCCTTTTATTGCTTTTATAAATCAATCATGGTCAATATAAGTTGACAAACACATAAAAGGAAACAACCCTATATATACTTGCTTACCGTGCCCATACGCCTACAGTTCTTTTCATTACATATTTTACAGTTGGACATTTTTTTGTATCCTTCCCCTGACTTTCAATAACCTCTTCTCTGAGATAATGGTGTGATCTTTGGTCTTCATGGTGTAATGGTAGCCAGAAATACTGATTACTGAATACTGACCAGTGAATGGACCTTCCAGACACAGGTGTCGTTATACTACAATCACTTGAGACACATTCACTGCACACTGATCCCAATTTCACTTATTGTGAGACTTCTAGCAACAGTTGGCTGGACCTTATGGGAAGCACTGTACCTCTTATTCATCATGGAATGTATGCTGTCCACTAGAGACCACTGTTTGACTACTGTTTCTTGATTTACCATGCCGTGGTATTAAATGTTGCTCAGCAAACATAACAGAACATTTCTAGGTTGAAAAAGGTTAATGTTTTGATTTACCAACCAAAAATAATAATTACAGTGCTCACATTGTTCTGAAATTGATCAGTAAAATAACTATGGGTAATCCTGTGTGTGCTGCCTTCTGTTTGTTTATTACAGACAAAGATGACATGGCCAGGTCAAATGTGAAAGGTGAGTAATATACGAAAGTCATGTGTATTTATAGTGAATCATATTGTTCTTGACAAGGTATATGCTGGATAAGGTGTTTTCTTGCAGATTTGTTTATCATTGGGTGAATGAAGGCAGTTTGATAAGCACAATTTTAACATTTACACATACACAAACAAATCTAACGAGAACAATGTACACCCCCTCATGTGTGGTAAGGCTGACATTTCTCTTGAAACCTGTGGTCACAGTATAGTTCTTCCTGTTGCATATGACCTGGTGATCAACACCACAGCCTGTACTTGTTTTGCAAAGGAAGTGAGCAGGCAGTGTGTTACTCCGTATAAGTTGGTCCTTGATCTGAGATGGCTCTCTGCATTGTCTTTGGCCTAAGTAAGAATGTATTTAATTCAAACTACTGTCAGTAATTTATTCTTTTGCTCTCTCTGTGTATTACTAAATGTTGTCAGTACTCAAATTAGGTTTGTATTAAATAGACTGTTGATTTGCCATAGCTGTGATTCTGTAAAAACTTTGTGGTAATAACAGAATATCATGTGCCTTGTATTTTCAGGTTTGGTTTCTCTGAGTGCATCGCTGGAATGGTGGAATGTGCAACTCGGAGAGAGCGTGACCCTCTGGTGTGACATTTCCTTCTATCACGAGACAACCTGGGTGAGGCACAAGCCTGATCAGATACCAGTGATCCTCCTGGTCGCAGGGCCGAACCGCCCTGATGGCAGCATCAACAGCAAAAACCACGTCAGCCCTCGGTTCACGGCAGTGGCAAACCAAAGCAGTGAAATCAATGACTTGAGAATCAGCAATGTGACCTTGGAGGACCTGGCACTGTTTTACTGTATGGGCAGAGTTGAGGGAAAGCAAACATTTGGAAGAGGCACCAGACTCTACCTAGGTGAGAAGTATTACAATATCAAACACAATGTGATATTACGTAACAATCTTGTAAGGATATTTCTCCTTGAGAACATCAACATGCAAAATTGTATTTGTATTTGTTTTAGACCATGCTTACCACAAAGGGTAGGGGATATTTAATGCAGCCCTATGTCTTATGTTTACAAAGAAAAGTCAAATGTTCTGCAGTGACACATGGCTAGTTCCATTCATTATGCACTAGTGATTTGTTAGCTCAGTGGCCATCTAGCTTATTTGCCCCTTAGTTTGGGAATTTTATTTTTTAACAGTGGCTGATGCTATACTATTATACTCACTCATGCAATTTGAACAATAGCATCAGTGGCATATGATGCCATGACAGAACTCACAGTAGAGAGTTTTAAAAGACTGTGTTTGTCGGTCACACTATAAGGTAGCTGTCGCAGATTTGTTCTGCCTAATTCTATATAGATTAGTGCTGTCAAACGATTAAAATATTGAATCACAATTTGTCATATTAACTCAAAATGAATACCGATTAATCGCAAATTTGTATCTATTCTAAATGTCCCTTCAATATTTTTTTTCCATCATTTTTACTTTATTTGAATGCTCTTATCAACATGGAAATGTGGATTGGCTTGCTTTATGCAATCTTTTATTTTATTGAAAAACAACATTGCCAAACAGGGCGGTACAAAATAAAATTATAAAGTGCACATTTCAGATAAACAAGGACTCAGCCTATAGTGCAATTCAACAATGGCTTGATATTTTAAATTTTTCAAGTTTGCTGTGAACATAGAAGTCAGGTAGCCTGACGATGTCATACTCATAATTCTAGTCAGAATATGAGTCTGAGACCGGACCACTGGGCTGTGATTATGGGGCGTGTTTCAACGAACCAGGAAAGAAAATTCCTCTTCGCTGAATTGGATACCTAGAACCAATCAGAGCAACGTAGTATTATTACCATCTGATAGATTAAACTTTTACCTGATCCCGTAGGAAGGACGGCAAAAACATCTTTTCAATCGACAAATGCCTTGATCGCGTTTCTCTGTTCCTCTTTCAAAATGAATGCGCTGTCAATATCTGTTGAGATATGCCTGCTCACGTTACTTAATTAGCACTCAAGGCTAGAAGCTACCATTAGTTCTAATGTTTTTTTTGTCTACGCTGTTAGCATAACCTTTCAATAATGGTCTAGAGTGCATAAGTTAAGACCTACAATCCTAGGCAACATTGGTGTTGCGTATACACAACTAACCGAGTCAATGTAGACATAAAAAAAGTCGTGTAGATACCTTAAATCATATCAAATATGTCCCACTAAGCTCCCGAGACGGCGCCATCTTTGTTCGATGTATACCGGTATTCTATCTATGTCTATCCATCAACGTATAAAGCCCGCCCTTACAATTTGAATGGTCAGATCCCTTTTCGGGGCCGTTTAAACCCTCCCAACTAGCTCGACTCCAGACTGAATCTCCCGGACCAAAAATGTTGTGGGCGGAGTTCAGGCTGGTATCCAGGCTAGAAGTCAGGCCTCTTATTTAAAAAAACAATGAACCCTGACAGTTAGGTTACCAATAAAGGTAAGCCTACTACTTCTGTGCTTTCAGCCAGCTGCCTGTTGACATTTTCAGACAACAGTGAAGCTCGCTTATTTTGCACAACACAACTTTAACTTCAACTGTAACGTAAACTTTCTATTCAGAAGCTTTTTATCATCCATTTCGCCGTATCGCGCTCACCATTCACTCCTAGTAACTTCAGCCTACTACACGGTTTTTACAACACGTTAATCGCGCGATAAAAAATTAGTCGGCGTTAAAATGGGTTTGCGTTAACGCCGTTAATAACGCGTTAAACCGACAGCACTAATATACATACAGATAGATAGATGGATACTTTATTAATCCAGAGGAAAATTCTAATGCGATCATTCTCTCTCTCTTCAGCCCCATTTCAGACAGAAGACCATCATTCCAACCTGTACTGGCTCTTTGCTGGCATTCGGGCCATTGGGCTTCTGGTATTTTTATCAGCTGTTCTGACTGTCAACATCAAAACAAAAAAGAAAATTACTAATCAGGCACGGGCAAAACAATATACACATTCTGGTTAACACACATCTGTATACATTTTTTTTCCACAGTCGTTATTCAACATTGTTTACTTTAATAAAGTCTATTTTTAAATGGCAAAGTGAGTAATGGTAAAATTCCAAACATAAATGATGTTGATGATTACATTTTGTGTATCTTTCTTTTGTATTCTCACCACACCTGGCCGACTATCAGTCTCCAAAATGTGAATAAGAAACCATTTCTCAGCCCCACCAAATTATCCCCTTGGATTTTTCCTTCTACAATGTTTAGTTATGAATAGTCTAAGTGATAAATATATAATACTTTTTAGCTTATGAAAGTATAAGTTAGCAGTTTTCTCAAATTATCATCTCATTATCTCACCAACTATCACAAGTACACAACAAGATTACAATAAATATATCCATATAAGGAGCATTTTGATATTCGCTCAACTGTTCTGCTCACATCACATATCTTTGTAATGGGCTCAAACATGCATAAGCTAATATAGCTTTACATAGGCTAATATAGAAAGTCAGTCCGTTGCAGTCCGTGTGTCGCCGTTGCAACCCATGTGTCGCTGCAGGCCCACTGTAAATGTTCCCTCTTACTCTAAACCACAGATATGGGTCTACTCAGAACTTATGCATCTGGCTCTTCCATTAAGCTGCAATAGGTAAACCCTCATGCAAAGTTTTGACCCCCAGGTCTTGATCAGGCAAGACTGCAATATTACTAAATCACACAAACATTTGGCTAACTGTTGCAGCAATCTCTCTCCACAAGTTCTGTGGCACCTGGGTCATAAGAATTGGCAAGTGCACGACCAGCCAAAATGACACCAACGTGTACCATGGCAGTTTGTTTTGGTGCGGGATGCCTGGTGCAAGGACAGGAACAGCAAGTATACATTTCCATAGTGCCTTTCTTCACTCAGTTGATGTCGCCACCAAGGACACAGTGCGCTTGTGCGAACTCCAAAATCCACGCGGTTAGGGCAATAGTGAAGCTGTCAGAAGTTTATAGACAGTGTATTACAGTATATCACAGACAGTAGTATATCACAGTGCAGTACTTTTTAATGGATTGAGATTTAGATTTTTGTATGAAGTTGTTGTATAGGCTAGTTATCTTTTTTTTTTTTTTTTATTATTTAATTTTTATTTGCTTTTTGACAGTTATATAACATATACACAGACACACAAAAACAAAAGGAGGGGGGAGGGGGGTGCTGCAGTGTTGTTACTTTGGGGTTGGGGTTTTATATCATTTGAGTCCTCACAAAGTCCAAAGGGCCCTGAGTGTCACCAGGCCTCTCCGTTGGGTCCAGAATCAGGGCAGCCTGCTCCATGGAAAGTATGTCCATAAACTCATTTTTCCAGTGGTCCATGTTAAAGCAGTTGTTCTTGCGTTCTTTCCAATTCAAGAGAATAGTCCGCTTTGCCACTAAGAATGCTAGAGACAGTACATGTTGTATTTTCCTTGATTGTAATCCTTCTATCCCATTTCCAAGCAGGCACACAATTGGGCAAGGGGTAATCCATATATTAAACATTGAGTTCAAGATATTAACAATGTCCTGCCAAAATTGCTTAACAGCAGGACAATTCCACAACATATGTGCCAGTGTCCCCACCGAGCCACAACCATGCCAGCACTTATTTGATACAGAAGGGTCTATTTTATTTAATGTTTCTGGAGTCATGTAAGCTCTATGGATTATTTTTAGCTGAATCAATTTGTATCTAACACATTTTGAACTTGTGGTGCTCTTTCTAAGTGCTGCATTCCATTGTGACTCGGAGATGGGCATTCCCAGGTCACGTTCCCATTGACCTTTTATAGGTATATTTACACATGGTTTCACTGAGGACAGTAGCTTGTATATGAAAGACACAGTGCCCTTTCCTTTTATGGCTAAAATTAATTTGTTCTCCAGATCGTTGTGTGTTCCCAGTTGTATACCCTTTGACAATAATGCTTTTGCTATGGAATAAAGTCTATTATAAGTTAGAAAATGTACATCTGTCAACCCAAATTCTGCTTTCAAATAATTAAAAGTTACTATTTTTCCATTCTGTATTATTTGTCCCACCTGTTTTAAACCATGCTGTTGCCACTGTTTATCTTTAAGTGTTGCACCACCAGCTTCAAACAAACAGTTTCGCCACAGTGGGGAAGACGGTAGTGAATAACCAGTAAATGATAAGCATTTTTGTAATACTCTCACAATTTCACATGAAAACTTGACTATTGGGTTTTTCATTCGAGTCTTTGGGTTATACCATAGTTTATCTAGTGTCATCTCTTTATTATGTTCTGAGATTATCTTTTCTTCCAACCAGTCCCAGCTTCCAGTTTTTCTCTCTGTATTATAGGCCCACTGCAAAGGATAACGTGAATTGTAATATAGTACTGGTAGATGTCAGGTAACGCTATTCCACCCCTAAACCGTGGTTCACTCAGTTTTTTCTGGCTAATCCTGGGCTTTTTGTAATTCCATAGGAATCCATGCAATATTTTATTAACCTCCTTAAACCAGTTAGTGGGGAACTTGAGTGGGATGGACGAGATTATAAAAGTCAGTCTTGGTAAAAGATTAATTTTAATAATTTCCGCTCTGGCCCAGAGAGATAAAGGTAACACAGTCCACAGTTCAACCACTTTATCAATAGGGGCTTGTATCCTGACTCCCAAGTATTTCATTCCTCCTGGTTTCCAGCTAAAGGGGGCGGAGCCAAGGTGTGATTGAAAAGTATAATTGTTAAGAGGAATGGCTTCACTTTTAGAATAGTTTACTTTATATCCAGACAATTTACCAAAATTATCTATGGGTTTTAATACTTGTGGAATTGATTGACGTGGATTAGTTAGTGTTAATAGGATGTCATCCGCAAAAAGATTGGCTTTAAACCAGGGCTTTGAACCAGAATTTTTTCCCAATTCGTTCGTTCCGAACAGAAACAGTATTTTAACGTTTCCGGTTTTCGTTCCAACCCTAAAATTGACGTTCCTGAACCGGTTAGAACAAAAAAATAAAGTTCCTGAACCGGTTAATAGTGTTCCATGTCAGCTGCGGGACATACAAATAAGGCCCAATCCCATTTCTCATCTCTACCCCTACCCTTACCCCTACCCCTTCGCCTTCGCTTTTTCAAACGGAGCGGTAGCCGAAGGGGTTGAAACGCTAGCCCTTCGAATTGGGATAGCACTTCAACAATTACGTACGTCATCAGTACGAAGCGTCAGCTGTTACGTTACCGGAGAGCGACAGCTGTCACTCACCAGACATAAACAAACATGGCGCCTGCAGCTGTTATTTACACAATGCAACATTTCATCAAACAAGTTTTAAAATCATGAATTACAAAGAAAATACTTTCATTTGTGTGATGCTTTCCCTGCTGTTTCCGACATTTTTAAATGGACTCGTGCGATGTTTTTTCTTTAATGATCACGGGTTCGCAATGCATTGAGGGAAATCAGTCTACCCCTCCGTTTGAAGTGTGCCCTCGGAAAATCTCCGTTTGGAGCGGTAGAAAGCGCTTCCCCTTCCCCTACCCCTCTGTCTTAACGTGAATTGGGACAGCCCTACCCCTCCACATGAACGCGCAAAACGGAGGAGAAGGGGAAAGACGAAGGGGTAGCGGGAGAAATGGGATTCAGCCTTAGTAGGCTGATCATTAGGACTTTAAAATAATCTTATATGTCTCTATCTTGTCATTAAACATTAAAAAAGGACTATAGGCTACATTATGTAAGCGGCAACTGTAATTCTGACATTTTGTAAGTATTATACATGAGTTAAGACAAGGAAAATGTATGCCATGTTGTTTATTGGGCAAACAAAACATAACAGCATTTGGCCAAACCTCGTCAGGGCCCAATCAGTGCATTTTTGTCAACAGAGACAATACAAATATTACAAAACTACAATGGTATCTACATACATCCATCAATGTTGTATTTGGATTTGTTAGTCGCGGGGTCAAATGAATAATGCTGCCGCATAGGATTCTCGCAATGTCTTCCCATCTTAACAAAAAAGTTAAAATTCCAAATATGAGAACTACCGTATTAGCCTACGTTTTAAATAAAGACTTAACAAACTAGGGTAGGTTATGCTGGGCAATAGCCAGGTAGTCTACTGCCCATGCTTACTGTCCAACTTAGCTAAAATTTAATTAACTTGACCCTGCAGATTTTTACAACAATGCATTAGAAATTCGTAGCCTATCTTATAGAATTCCTATTTAAAAACAAACATGTGTGAGATACTTGGTACAATATTTACCTCTTCTTAAGATTGAGTTTGAGAGACTGGTGGCTACAGCTTGTGCATAGATTTGATCTGATAAGGCTACTAGCTGGCGGCGGCAAGGTTCTCTAAGTGAACGACCAGAAGAGAACATCACCAATCATATTGCATTTAGGAATCTTGTGAAAGAGCGAAAAAATAACGTTATTAACCGGTTACCATTATTTTAGGGAAACGATTATGATCCGGAACATAATTTTTTTTTAAGTTTCTGGTTTCGTTTCTGTTCCTAGCAAAACATCAAAAGTTTCTGGCTTTCGTTTTCGTTCCGTGAACCGTTCAAAGCCCTGCTTTAAACTCGTGGTGACCAATAGTTTTGCCACATATGTCCTTTTGGGCGCCTATGGCACACGCTAATGGTTCCAGTGCCAGAATAAAAATAAGGGGGCTCACAGTGCATCCCTGGCGAGTTGACCGATGGAGCTCAAAAGGTTTGGACTTAATACCATTCGTTTTGACTGTGGCAGTTGGTTTAAAATATAGTGCTCTTATCCAGTTCATAATCATTGGACCAAATCCATATTTAGGCAATACATAAAATAGATATTCCCATCCCAAATAGTCGCAGGCCTTCATTGCGTATAATGACACAGCAATCGCTGGTTGTTGTGAGGTATCCGCAGAGTGCATGACCTGGAACAACCTTCGTATATTGTTGGCTGCGTAGCGACCTTTTATAAACCCGGTTTGGTCAACGTGGATCAAGGAGGGGATGACCTTTTCAATTCTCAGTGCCAGGACTTTACCAAATATTTTATAGTCAGTATTTAAGATACTCAAGGGTCTATAATTTCCCATATGCAGGTGGTCTTTCCCTGGTTTAGGGATGAGAGATAATATAGATGCCTGGCGCATTGAACACGGCATGGATTGCTTTGAAACAATATCCGAAAATAACATTTTCAGAATGGGTGTTAAAACTCCTTGGAAACATATAAAATGTAGGCTAGTTATCTTGATTGGCCTACATTATCACCCTGACCACACGTCATTGCTACTTTGGTAAAGCTGGAAAGATAGCCTATTCACAGACACAAATTATGTCTTTTTCCAAAGAAGATACATGAGTCCAATGTGCAGCCAGTTTCGAAGTGAGTGTGTAGGGGCCGTCTACAAAGCGCAATGCCGAAAAGAGATACTACAAAAATAAACAAATAGCTTCCCTCTTACACAGTTTAGTATCATCAAAGTCACTTAATACATCACCTATTTATTATACTACAACCCTTAGTTTGAGAAAAAAGACTTCTGCATTATTTGAAGGATTCTTAATCCAAATTAAGTTGTAGTATAACCAGCAGAGACCACTGATGTGAGAAGTGCTTTTGGAGACAGTACAGTGAATATTTTTCCCAATGAAAATACCGCAAATTACACAAAAGCGAGACAAATGGGCTGCCTTATCAAACACTGTATCTCATAACATAACACATCATAAAACAGTATAAGTAACCATTTATTTCGCAAACATTGGATGATTGGTATTAAAAAAAGATATACATACAAACATCTCCAGCCCAGCTTACTTGTAAAACAGTGGCATTCTCTCTTTCAACGAGGCGAAATTACTTTGCTGCACTTTTCGATGTTGCACTTTGTGGACGGTCCCTCCGCACTCGCTTCAAAGCCTTCAATACCGGCACATATTTGGCCGGCTAATAGGGACCACGGTTGTAGAATACGTGGAGCTTCAAGGATAGCTCTTTCTGATGAAAATTAGGTGGTTGCTCGTTTTCTTCCTTACGGTTGGAAAGAGACATCGTCTGTGTGACAACGTTTCGCTTATAATGTATTGACCCGGGAACTTCGAATCTGTGAATATCTTTCCAACTTGACCAAAGTGTCATATCCTCGTATGTAGGTGAAAGTGAAAGTAGCCACATATTCAAAAGCCGTGAAAACAATAAGTGATAATGGGATAATGGAAAGGAGTGAACAAGACTTTTCATCGCTTCATCCAAACTTTGTAACCCACATAGGCTTACACTGTGGAACACCTCAGGTAAGCTTCAGGACAATTATGAATGTCGGAAGTTTGGGGGGAAATATAATTTCACTCCTGATTCCACTTCTACACTATCCCCAGCTTCACACCGAGACCATACATGACAAACACTTTTTTTTTTAACTCATAACTATGACATCAGGTCATGCCTGATCTCATTGGGAAGCTGAAAAGCCGAGTATAGAGTCCGAATCAAGACAGAATTCAACGACAAATTGGATGTGTATAATTGGTAGCGGAGTAAAACAGAGCTTACAGCGGTGGTAAATGTGGATTCATGTTGATGGACTGTACTGTTCTTAGCAGGCTTATTATTACAGTGCATGAAATGCCCTGTATTGTTATTCGATGGCTTCTTATTTTTCTTAATCTTATTACAGTGAAATCTCTCTGTCCCTCTCCATTCAACTGTATAACTAGTAATATTAAGAGACACCTTGCATACTCTACTTTTTTTCCATCTTTCTCTCTATCCCTCTCACTCTACATCTCTCTGCTTCACTCCATTTTCTCTTCTTCTTTCAGTATTTTCCTTCTTCACTCTCTCAGTGTCTTTATCCGGAGCCACTCTTGTTCACTCTTCTTTCCTTCTTCCACTCTTCTTTCCTTTCTTCTTTCCTTCTTCTACTCTTCTTTCCTTCTTCCACTCTTCTTTTCTCCTTTACTCTTCTTTCCCTCTTCGACTCTTCTTTCCTTTCTTCTTTCCTTCTTCCCCTCTTCTTTCCTTCTTCTACTCTTCTTTCCTTCTTCCCCTCTTTTTTCCTTCTTCAACACTACTTTCCTTATTTCACTCTTCTTTCTTTTCTTCTCCCACTCTTCTTTCCTTCTTCCACTCTTCTTTCGTTCTTTCACTCTTCATTCCTTTCTTCTTTCCTACTTCCAGTCTCCTTTCCTTCTTCTACTCTCCTTTCCTTTCTTCACTGTTCTTTCCTTTCTTCGCTCTTCTTTCCTTCTTCCACTCTTCTTCCTTTCTTCTTTCCTTCTTTCACTCTTCTATCTTTTCTTCTTCATTTCTTAACTTTTGCATTTCATGCACTGGTATTTACTTCAGGAAATGCATTTTCTAGTTATTATTTGTGAATACCGCTCTCATTTTTAGTGTATTATTGAATTGACCGCAAAGATACAGTCCTCAATTCTGATAAAAGTTTGTTGATATTTGAGATTAACAGCCCATCAAATTATGGCTCTTCTTTCCATAGTCTTGAAGCAACGTGTCGATTGACAGGAATATTTTTCGGAATGTGAGGTGCTGGAGTCACAGAGATTGTATAGCATCATTTGTGGTGTGTTGGACCAGTCTTATGCCCCGTCCCCCCAGACACTTCTAGCTCCTTCCATGTCTGGTCAAACCGGTTCCTTCTCCACTGAATCTTTTCAGCGTTGACTAGTGTGACATGACAGTGTGGGAGTAGAGAGCTGGGACTAGGATGCACGACTAGGCCACCCTGGGAGTTTCGCACAGGAAAATAGTTAGGATGGATCAACTAGTACAATAAGGGAACACAGACTTGTTCACTGAGGGAGCAGAGACGTGGTTTCCATAAATAATATGTTGTATTAAATAAACCAAGAAAACACAAGAATGTGTAGCGGTAGGAGAGAGTAGACAAGGGCCAACAGAAAATAGTACCACTGACGAAGAAACTAAATATAAGATGGACTGAGGCTTACCAGTAGAGGGAGATTATTAGGTAGAAAGGCAGTACCACCGGAAGTCGCACCAAACGTGCTCCACACACACATGCACACACACCTATCAATTACACAACAAGGGAGATACTACCACTAGGGGGTAGGATTGACCACCTAACCGCGGGCACTCTGCATGACTAAAAGGATATTGACATCAAAACAAACAAAAACAAAGCCAACAGCAGCGTTGTCAACCACCCCTATTCCGAGCATCAACAGGCACAGAACTCAGGATGGCGCAGAGAACAGCTACCACACATCAACAAGCTGCAAGCAGTGTATAACGAGTGGGTCAGTAGCTAGCTGGACAAAGCAGATGTTCATACCCAGGGCGAGGATAAATAGGGGCTAGACAGACAAATAGACTGCAAATTGTCTATGTGTAGAGTAGACAGGTCAGGGAGAAATAACTAGGCTGTGCCGTGACGACAAATGAACCCATCCTGCTACACTAGGAAAACATAAGGAATATGTATGACATCTTAGCTTAGCATATATTGTATGCTGGTGGGACGAGAAGACTCAGGCCCTGGTCCAGTAGCCTTATTGTGTGTTCTTCTAGGTGCATTTCTTAGACAGAAACATATGTTTAAAATGTGTTCCTTTGAAAATTGAATATTGAATATTGGAATGGAAATCGATTGATTTTGATTGTATGAATATTATTTTCCTGTATATTGGTTAAGCATTAGCGTTGTGCTAATGCTATTATGTTAGTGAAGCATATAGTTGTGCTAAGCTAATTCTATCCAACAGCAACTCACTGGTTTAGCACGGGTGGTGTTATATAGGACAGTAAAATAGATAACAGATAGATAATAGATTCATTGAGAATTTAAGATAACCTATTAGACTTTTGATACTGACATAACTTGATAATAAATAGAATTAACTCAAATAGAATCTAAACAGTTATATTAAGTTTATAGTTTAAATATCAATTTAACCAGAAGTCAAAATAGAATATATAAAACCATTTTCTCTTACTAAAAGAAAAAAGAATTTGATTTAACTTAAATTTCATTCATTTGAACATTTGCAAATAATATGTATGTTATATGTTAATTGTATAGTTAATGTGTTATATAGTACCTATTTGTTATTTCCTATACAAACAACTCACTTTTTCTACCATTTTATAAAACAAGCTGGCATTTCAACTCATTCTATGGTCTGTGGTGTGTTTATTGTAATAATATTTCCATTGTTTTAACTATTTTACTGCTCCCACGAACCTAGACTCTAGTCCTGATAACCTACTTAACTGAAACTAGTAGTAAGTGTTACATACTCTTGTAATACTACTGCGGTTCTAAGATACATTGCATCGTTAGTATGTAATTGATATGTTACTCAAACTTGCATGCTGGACGTCCATGATGACTATTTCCTGTCCTAAGGAGTTTGGAGTGGATCCTTCGGACTCTCACGTTAGTCTGCTGAACTACCAGAGGGATTTGGACTCCATGATCATCAACTCTACGTGTAAGTGTGAGGGACCTAGGCAGAAACCATACATTTTGGGATGTGGGCGACTGGAGTTGGTATTGATGATTGGGAAAAAACACAGTGCGAAGATGGTGGCGTTCTTAGAAAAACAGATCTATTTATTAACATGGGGGATTTTCTTAATGAACCTCAGTCAGACTCAAATTGAGCACAATTGAGGCACGTCGAACTAGGCAAATTGAATTTGGCACATTGAGCGAGGCACATTGAACTAGTTGTTTAAACTAGGCACATTGAACAAGATGTTTAAAAACACTGTTCTTGAGTATGGCCACAATGATCTGACATTCAGGAATATAGCACTCTGGTTATGGGTGTAATTATGGTTCTATCACCAATAACGATAGAAAATGTTATAATGGAGCCTACATGTTGTAAGTTTGTATTAATTATTATACATCAGGCATAATGTGATAAAAAAGTGATCATATGGTATGGTAATGTTTGTTTACAGGCAGGACCCCCTTTAGTTGCTCATGGAGTGGATGCCGGTGTGCTGCTTATGGATCTATTTAGGTCTGTTTAAAATCTTGCAAGTAATATTTTCTTTTAGAAAATACTATGACAAGCAAACTAGCATATCAAAATTAAGTGACAATCTTAATATGTTGAAAGTATAGGTTAAGGAATAGCACACACATCTATGCAGCAGATAGCAGAAATTAACATGGAAACCAAATGTATAGTATGTATTTGTTTTTATAGTAAGCATCTGACTTTAGGCACTGCTCCTGCTGCCACTATCGAACCGTTGCCAGTGAACATTGGGGACCCTGTCACACTTCACTGTGACATAAATGGGAAGAACAAGGGTTCTTATAAGATTGAGTGGAGAAGTCTTGACCACATGGTGGCCCGACTTGTCAACGGACACCTCACCCCAGGCTGTGGGTTTAAGAACAGAGTGCATTTTGAGGGTGTATCCCTCACCATAGGACACACTCAGTCCAATGATCACGGTCAATATGAATGCTTTTATGACGGACAATATCAGAAATCTTGGTCATTGCAGATTAATGGTATGCCTATTTCACAAACAACTAAATTGAAGTTCAACATCTTATGATATGATATAATATGATACAATTTAACATCATAAGATAAATATCCCATTCTGTCTTTTTAGTGGCATTTCAACATTTCATTGTCTTCTGTTTTACATCTTTTTCTAGCCAACATTCCCAAGGAGCTTACAGCAACTGTTGGACAACCTGTCTGGATTCCCTGTTATGAAAAACGTAAAAAGTGCGGTAAAGACGGAAGGGAAAATGAAAAATCTTTTGAATGGTTGAAAGACAAAAAGACTGTATTTCAGATGGAGAAGGGTGCAATGGTTGCAAAGGGGAGAGCAGAGGAGTCACCTTATGCAAAACAGGGAAATTTCTCTCTTGTCTTTCACAAGGCATATTTTTCTGACAGTGGGAGCTACCGGTGCAGTGAACAGGAGGAGAGTACTATTCTTCATCTGAATGGTAAGTTAGTAGAATTGGTTATGATGTTTAAATGAGCAATACGCAGACGGGACACCAATCTGTCAGTGTCAGCTAAATGCATTGCTGTCTATATATGCCCTATCTATTTATTTCGGAGTGACAGCCTACTGTTCTTCCGTGTTGCAGCATGATGCAGATCTCAGTTATAAGTGCCATCACCAGTGTCAAGTAAAGCCAGTGAGGGCTGGTCAAGTGCTGCTGATACAAGAGGCAGAGGGCAGAGAGGATGAGTGAGGAGCAGTGAGGAGGATGAGAGAGAGGAACAGAGAGGAGGATGAGAGAGAGGAGCAGAGTGGGGGGTTATAGAGAGGAGGATGAGAAGGTGCAGGTCCTAGTAAGGCTGAGAATCTTGATGAAGAGCAACAGGGTGCAGGTCCTGCCTACCTGTCAAGTTAAAATGTGTTATCACCGTGAGATTAGTAATTGAAATCCGTAAAAATCCACGAGCCATTACCACCGTCCACACATACAACCAAAAGACAACACGGCAAGCATATTGCATTTCATTAACAGCTCTGGTTCGTCTCAAGATAAGGAGTTGTTCAGTGATGCTGAATATTATATATGATCATTCCATTATAATCACTTCGTTCAGTTATGGAAAAATAACCATTTCCCTGGAAGATCCTTCTGGCAGCAGAAACTGACTGTATGAATGTTAGATTATCTGCTATGCTATTTGAAATATTTCCTATCCAAATTTTAACGCATAGGAAAAAAGGTCTGTGAATAATCAATGCAGAGTGGGGATTTTCTTACAGAATTACTCTCACCATGATACATGTGCAACTAGATATGGTGTTGTCATATGTCATTCTTCTTTCTGCATGTTAAAGCAGCATAATGGAGTTCTGTTCCAAAACTAGTAATCTAACTACCTAAACGGCATGCAAAAACCTTGCATACACCACCAACAGCCCAGCTGACACTGATAGAAGCTTGCCAACACACTATCTGGTGTCTTTTGGCAGTAAAACCAGCAATGTTATGTGTGTAAAAGTGTATCTTCCATTTGTGCAAGGTGTTCCAGCCGGTTTCACAGAACTACATAGGGCATATCTTGGATGGCTAGTGGGGAAGACACAGGTGTTGACATGACCACATTCTTTTAAAATGAATTTGAAGATGGTACCAAAATGTGTTGCCTATAAAACCATACCTCAAAAAGTCATCTTCTACCTGAAGATTGTGCTGTCCTCCGGCGAATTCGTCAGATGCCCACGCTTGGTTCAAGTTAGCTTGTTTAGAATAACAGACTAGTAGAAGACGGTTTAGCAAAAGAATGTGTTTATTCAGACACGAGCCACGGTCAGCTCATACAGCACTTGTTGACAAGTCGGCATTCTTGCTTCTTCTTCTCATTGCAAACATTGTACATACATTTATACTGTGGAATTATTGTATGGGTTTAGGGCAGGGAATGGGTGTGTCTGGAGGTCAAAAGGGGATGTCTAGCTTAGAACAAACCTATGAACAGGTAGGGCCATATGGATGCAAATGTCTTTGTTTCAGCCAACTTGTAGTGGATGACCAGTCGTGGCCAAAATGTTTGAGAATGACAGAAAAATACAATGTTCTCAAAGTTTGCTGCTTCAGTGTCTTTAGATATTTTTGTCAGATGTTACTATGGAAGACTGAAGTATAAATACAAACATTTAATAAGTGTCAAAGGCTTTTATTGGCAATTACATGAAGTTAATGCAAAAAGTCAATATGTGCAATTTGACCCTTCTTTTTCAAGACCTCTGCAATCCGCCCTGGCATGCGGTCAATTAACTTCTGGGCCACATCCTGACTGATGGCGGCCCATTCTTGCATAATCAATGCTTGGAGTTTGTCAGAAATAGTTTTTTGTTTGTCCACCCGCCTCTTGAGGATTGACCACAAGTTCTCAATGGCATTAAGGTCTGGGGAGTTTCCTGGCCAATGGACCCAAAATATCAATGTTTTGTTCCCCGAGCCACTAACTTGCAGGGTTTGTTGAGATGTAATCATATTATGTGAAATTTATGAAAACGCCTAAATCTAACAACCTCAAATTGTTGCATAGTGTTACTTTAAAGACCAGATATGGTGTTTTCATATGCTATTCTACTTTCTGCATGTTAATGACTAGATATGGTGTTTTCATATGCTATTCTACTTTCTGCATGTTAAACACTAGATATGTTGTGGTCATATGTCATTCTTCTTTCTGCATGTTAAAGGACGACACCACTATCTAAGAGCAGTTGGCGGGAATGTATCAGTGGACTTACGTACAGTACTTATAAATGGAGAGAACATGCACATTTTATGACAGATCTTAAACCAGAGTGACTAGAATAGGAAACTGTATTATGAGCTTCAAGCTTTTGACGTTTTAGTTTTGACCCTGTCAGAGCCAACATGATCGATTGGGCGGGTTACTACCTTGCTAAAGAACTCAATCTATCCATCAAAAAATCATCAACGTTTTACCATTTGGACATTCCAAATGATGAAAACAATTTAAACAATGTATTTCATGTGTGTAAAGAACACGCTAAGTAGATTGCATTACTCTTAAGGGGAATTTTCTGACAGTACCGTATTGTGACTCTTTTTTTTCAGTTCACAAGGAGGAATTCAAAGTTACTATGAAGGAAGTTGTCTCCCTTCACCTTTATACAGTCAATCCTGTTGAGGTGTATTTCCAAAAGGATCCTTCCAGCAAATCTGTTTTACTGTGTGAACATAATCTATGCTTGCAGAACTGGAAATACAACAGCAACACACAAACAATTGAGTTGGATTCTGTAATGGAGGGAAATTTAGGGACATACACTGTGAAAGATAAAATGAAAGATTATGTGTTTTGCGAATACATTTTGATATCCAAGTCAGATTATCAACTGAACACTGGCATAGGGATTGGTTTTTGCCTGGTCTCTTTTGCATGCAGTATATGTGTATACTGTTTGACGGTGTGTTTGTAGGTAGAAGTAGGCAATGTGGTCAATTGTCAGTTGTATCTTGTTTGCATTGGACTGCTTTTATTTGAACAATGGCTTTTGATTGTTAATTTCCATTTGTAAATATTTTTGTACCTACTTTTATCTTTAAATAACTTATCAAACAAACTTAACTTCATCTCATTTAATTTAATATACCTAGATATCAAAAAAAGAAACATGCCCTAAGCAATTCACAAGTAATGTACATTTTGAACTTACATTTTGATATGGCCTGCTGACTGAACAATGTGACATTTGATGCAAGCAGGGACACAGAGTAACCAGTAGTCCTAACTGGAGCGAATTTGGATGGAATAATACAATGAGATACTTCAGATCTCCACTTAACATCTAAATGGAGCAATACCTCAGCACAATGTAGGGGTTGTGGCATGGTGGGAGACCACACACATATATTTTGGGACCGTCCAAAAAGTACAAAGGGAAATAAAAATATGTATATTTATAGATATACCCTTGCATCACACTTTATTTTAGGGATTTTGCCTGATAACCTTGAAGAAAATAGCCAAACAAAACTTCTGAGAGCCCTTCCTCGAATAGCAAAAAAAAGTAATAACAGCCTCCTGGCTGAAACCACAGCCCCCCCCCCCCCCCCCCCCCCCCCCCCCCCCCACATAACCCAATGTAGGTATAGAATTCAAGATCTGTACATAATGGAACAATTGACTGCACTACTACTGCCGATAACAATTGGACCCCCATTGCTCTACATTTCACATGATCTGATATGTAGAATATATATAGAGTATATACATATATTTGTTTTATTTTCTATTTGCTTTTCCTTTTAAGCAATGGAAATTTGAAAGCCATTTTCTTTTTTCAAGGTACTGTCTTAATGTAATGTCATGTGTGATGTATTGTGCTTATGGACAATATTAATGTGTTACTCAAACGAGCTGTCCAGTTCTACAAACATAATGGACGCTGCGGGGCATTATCTTTGTAGAACTGGACAGCTCGAAGGTCGTTATCCCGCTTATCTCCCGTTTACAACATCCAAAAATGTTTTTATTATTATAATTATTATTATTTAGAATTTCCTTTATCTTTAGGAAACTTAATATGCATAATAACCTGATGAATTCTTAATTTGAAGCCTAGTGCTCCCGTTAAAGAAAGTAGTGCGTTTTTTGAAGAAAAAAAAACGTTACGTTGGTTGTCAATGGTAACCATTCAAGAGCATTGATATGGAACGGCGATTTAACTTTTCTACTGGGACTACGTCCAAGGTGTCCGGTTATACGAACTTAATGTACACCCCATTAGCCAATCAGAAAACAGTATTTCGTTCCAGAGGGCGATAAGTAAGGGATAACGGCCGACGAGCTGTCCAGTTCTACGAAGTTAATGGACGCTGCGGGGCAAAGAACACCACGACGCGGAGCGGAGTGGTGTTGGTCCGCAGAAGTCCATTAACTTCGTAGAACTGGACAGCTCGGAGGCCGTTATCCCGCTTATCTCCCGTTTACAACATCCAAAAATGTTTTTATTATTATTATTATTATTTAGAATTTCCTTTATCTTTAGGAAATTTAATATGCATAATAACCTGATGAATTCTTGATTTGAAGCCTATTGCTCCCGTTAGAGAAAGTAGTGAGAAAGTAGTGCGTGGAACTGAACCTTTAGTTTCCCCGGGCGTTGCTGCAAAGTGACACTCATGAGCTCACCTCTGTAAGTAAACGGGCACACGGACACAGGTATTGTTCATAAGGTTTTACTATTTACAGTTGAACTCCACGTTTCCGTTGATGGTGAAGTTGGACAGAGCAACAGGGAGGTCAAGTTTAGTAATTTTGGTCGAAGGCTCACAATCGAGCCGGCTAGTTAGCCGTGAGCTAACATCTGTTTCAATGGGTTTTTTTTCTAAGCGCTAACAGCCGCCTACAAATAATATTAGAGACTTTCAGTTAAGAATTACAATATTCTACAACATTCGTGTAGAACATAAACAACTAACCGAGTCAATTTAGACATATAAAAAGTCGTGTAGACAGCTTAATTGACATAAAACATTGCCCACTAACTTGTCCCAACACGCCGCCATCTTGGTTCAAATTATCCTAGCTGTCAAAAAATAAACGTTACGTTGGTTGTCAATGGTAACCATTCAAGAGCATTGATATGGAACGGCGATTTAACGTTTCTACTGGAACTACGTCCAAGGTGTCCGGTTATACGAACTTAATGTACACCCCATTAGCCAATCAGAAAACAGTATTTCGTTCCAGAGGGAGATAAGGACTGTTAATCCCAGACCCGTGGCACTTCATTTCGTGTTAAAAATGATTGGTTGTGAAGAACTGTATGACTGCATTTGATGAAAGGAAATAAAAAGAAGAAAACAAATATTATCTATACATTATCATTTGGATTTGGATTTTCCTGTTCTGTTTTGCAGTTCTGTAAGAAGGTTTTATGTAGGGTTAAACGCAGGCTCTGTGCCACACAGTAGCATTGTGAATACCCACGACACACAGTCACATAGGCCAAATTAAAATGTCCTCCCCCCAGTCCTCAAATGTGAAGTGGTCTTTAAGAATGATACACATAGCACACAGTAGCAATGTGAATACCCACGACACACAGTCACATAATTAAAATGTCCTCCCCCCAGTCCTCAAATGTGAAGTTGTCTTTTAGAATGGTACGCATAGCTGTGGTCAGAGATGGGCAAAAATACATCAAAATGTATTTTGATACAAAATACAAAATACCCTTCAAATAAATGTATCAAAATAAAATACAAAATACTGTTGCCAGAAAATGTAACAAAATACAATACATGTATTTTGTATTTTTAAAATACAGGAAATACTTTTTCAGAATTTTCAGTTTTCTCTCAATTTGGTATAGCAGAACATTCAGGTTTGGGCTATTCAGTGGCGTAACGTAGTTATGACGGGCCCAGGTGCAGGCTATTATGACGGGCCCTTGTCAGTGTTGTAAGGCAGTGGTTCCCAAACATTTGAGTCCCGTATCCTTTTTTTCATGTTTGTAACCGCCGCCACCACGCCCCTGCCCCCGCACACATATTCCGCCTATTACACCTGTCAGTGTAATTTTTTTGCTGAATATAGGTATACATCAGTATTTTTGGCAATGTGACTTGGCTATTCAGACTATTTAGATTGACATGAATATGTCTATGGGCCCTTGCTACGGGGCTATAATGTACACAAAGCTCTGGTGAACCCAGTAAAAAGAAGAACAGTCACAGAATGTCAGTGTAACTAAGCAAAGCTATTAAAAGACAACAACTTGATTGATTTTGTATATTGGGCTCTCATTGCAATCTCTATGGCTTCCGGGAGGGCTATCCCCACCATGCTTTCGTCATACGTAATTGCGTATAAGGACATCATACGGCTTTGATTAAGTCACATTCTGTCAAGATGGCTAACGTTCAGTGCAACAACTCGATTCGCTCTTTGAAAGAACCTCCTTTTAGTCGGTGTACTAATGAAGATAAATTGAAAGTTTTCGACCTGAGCCCTGTTTTGTGAAAAAAATGGATTTAACATGAGAGTCAATAAGAGAGATCTGGGGTGATTTCCTTTTCGCCCCAAAAAGGGGCAGGCCATAAGAAGCACCACTTTTGGCAAATTGACTGATGCCTGATTCGACAATGACATTCAGAGGCAGATCAGATGGTCTAGTGGTAGAATCCGACAGAAAAAAATCTCCATCTGCCTAAACACTGGAGAAAGTATTTTGAGTATTTTAAATGCAAAATTACTCCACTCTAAAGTATTTTGTTACAAATTACATTCGATTTTTTATCGGCCCTATCAAATACAAATTACAAAATACTCAAAAGTAAATTAACTAGTATTTCAAATACAAGTAATTGAAATACTGCCCATCTCTGGCTGTGGTCAACCTTGTGTGAGTGTGCGTGTGTGTGTGTGTGTTTCGGCATTTTTTGCTAGAGGGCCATATCAAAATTGTCAGCAGGGCCTATCTTGTAAAAGAAACTTTTCTACCAGAGCACCTAGAATAATGTATGAATACACTTTTTGTGGTAAATTGACCATAAGGATTGTGATTCTGACATCATTTTGACATTTAGACATCATCTTGACCCCGAAATCCAAGATGGCCGCCATGTGGTAGAGCTAAAACTTAATTTTTGATACAAAACTTATTTTTTAACCTGAGCACCTAGAATAATGTATGAAGACACTTTTTGAGGTAATTTGAGCATAAAGATTGTGATTCTGACATCGTTTTGACATTGAGACATCATGTTAACCCCAAAATCCAAGATGGCCACCATCCAGGAGACCAAAAATGTAAAGTTGTATACACAAATCAGCCCCCTGGTCTCCAGGAGATGGGTGATGTATGGCATTTATATCTGTTCAGGACAGGCAGAACACCGCTCAAGGTCATGCACGGTCCAAACATCACCCAGGAGAAGCACATTTTCGTAACTGATCCCCATACCCAGCTTGTAGAAGGAGTGGACAAGCTCCTTTCTGCAAGTAATCCCATGAAGGGTGACAGTGGCATTGATGGCAGTTGTGGTAGGTGGCTTTACAATGTACTGTGTGATAAGAGAGGCAAGGGAGAGTGTGTTTTGGGACAGATCTACTACCCCCTTCTTCCCCTGCAAAGCAGATAGCAGTTGAACAATAAGTGGTGAGAGCTCTTCCTCCTCCTCTAGTTGCTCGACTCTCGGAGGCCATGCAAGGAGTTTGATGGACTTGACATCATCTCTGAGCCGCTCAGCTACATTGTACACCAGTTGCTAACTGCTGACACCAATGGAAGAGAGCGCTGCTTCGACATATGTACTTCCCTTACATGTATCATAGACTACGTCACTCTGGTTCCTCTGATGGCGTGAGTTGAAGCCGATCTTGCCCCCAAACTCCTGAGTCAGGATGTCTTTGATGTAAGATGACTTTACCCCGGATCTTGGGAAGCCGTATCCAGATACGATGGATGTGTAGTCATGGAGGAGGCTCTGTATTGACCTAAGTTCATGTTCCACAAAGTTAACTGTTTTGACGTGGTCAAAGAACAGCCTCACGGAGAGTGACATTGTGCATCAATGGAAGCTTGTCATCTTCACTCATTTTCTGGTATCTACGCACATGTTTCAACCAGCATTTGAGGTGCTATCTGATCTCAATAGTTTGAAAACATTTTTCTGTCTCTTTAGGGTTTATAAGATACTTAAAAATCGTTCGTGTGACGGCCATTTTTAAAGGTAGCATCGATGAAGCCTTGAAGCTGCCTTTTACCCATATATCTGCGCCAGCTCCCTCCGGCAACTGCTAATTGTAAACAAAGATGGCAGACTAAACTCCGCTGACAGCCGTGTTTTCAGCATTTTCTTGCTTAGATTTTTTCGAAAGTTACCGATAAATAGACAGCCATCTTGGATTTCAGGGTCAAGATGATGTCTAAATGTCAAAATTATGTCAGAATCACAATCCTTATGGTCAATTTACTACAAAAAGTGTATTCATACATTATTCTATTATGTGTCGGCTGGACCGCTCTTCAAATGTTATAATTGATCTGATGACAGACTCTGGCCGCAGCTCTGTCAAGTACACATCTAAGATTTGGGAACACTGGCATAAGTGCCTTTTTTAGCCCTTCTTTCCTTGTGTATTTATATGTATTTATGATTGTATGTATGTATATTTATATGTAATGTATTGATTTTATGTATTAAACATCTTCCATGTGGGCCTTGAGCCTGTAATAAAGTTTATTATTCTAGGTGCTCTGGTAAAAAAGTTACTTTTACAAAATAGGCCCTGCTGCCATTTTTGATTTGGCCCTCTAGCAAAATATTTAGACATTTTTGCGAGGGAAATGGGGGCCTACATTTTTTATAAAAGGTTTATAGAAGTAAAATCAGTCGTCAAAACAACTTAGCCAGAGGATGGTCACGGAACTGAGGCTTCTGACCCTACTATTAGGATATACCAAGGATATAAGAAAGTGAAAACAAACCGATAAAAGGCAAAAATATTAGCAGGTGAAATCAGAAGTATTCCTACCCATAAGAACATTTCAAAATAACAGTAATAAAAATGAAAACAGTGAGAAATATAAAATCTCCTAAACTGTGGTTCTGTTACGTAAGATAAATTGCAGGTATAAAAAACCTTGTTACATTGCAAGAGTCAAACAGTGTCTACAGGGCAAAGTACCACGTATCTATTGTGTGGATCCCGCGGCGACGGCTGGGGCATAGCCTTGGCAGGATAGACATAGGTGCTTTTCTACTGCACAACATATTTTTCTCTGGCCCCCTGTCATGGTTTTGTCTTTCTTTAAAACTGATTTTGTCTTTAAATCGTGATGTAACATTGTAACGTTTACGGAATTAAAATGGTCCCTTTTCACCTATTGAAATTTCGCTACTTGGGCCAGTCTGCTTGAAACACAGATGATCAATGTTTATGGCTATGTTTAAACGTATTATTATGATAATTATGAAACCCCTGTAAATATCGATACTTGTTGGCCTATTTGTAGCATTTACTCTCCATTTTGTATTACAGTTTTTCTCCGTTGATAACACTCAAAAACTGGAACTTATGGCACAATGACCACAACCTGTAACTCATGTGCCAACTCCCTAAACCAATTCTGCTAAACTATAAGCACAATTCTCTGCTTTAGACACAGATTTCAATTGTTAGCCACACTTTCTTTAAAACACAACACACAATAAACTGCATTAAACACAGATTTCAATTGTTAACCACACTTTCTTCAAAACGCTAAACACCATCCTCTCTACTTTGCACACTTCATCAATGCCAAAACCTCCTTGTTTTCAGACAGAACACACTACTATTCAAATGGCAAATATTTAATGTTTTTAAATCAAAACTTTAGGTCCTGGTTTGGAGAACAGTTTATGGCAAGTGAGAGGTGATCAGAGAGGCAGAGGAGTGAGAGTAAGAGGAGGAGAAGGAGGAGGAGGGGAAGGATGAAGAGAAAGAGCAAGAAGGAGAGCCATAACTGTATCTCATAACTGTGAGATTTAGGCCACTGTGGTCAGAGATGGGCAGTATTTCAATAACTTGTATTTGAAATACTTGTTAATTTGCTTTTGAGTATTTTGTAATTTGTATTTGATAGGGCCGATAAAAAATCGAATGTAATTTGTAACAAAATACTAGAGTGGAGTAATTTTGTATTTAAAATACTCAAATTACTTTCTCCAGTGTTTAGGCAGAAGGAGAAATTTTTTACTGTCGGATTCTACCACGAGACCATCTGATCTGCCTCTGAATGTCATTGTCGAATCAGACAATTTGCCAAAGTGTTGCTTCCTATGGCCCGCCCCTTTTTGGGGCGAAAAGGAAATCACCCCAGATCTCTCTCATTGACTCTCATGTTCAATCAATTTTTTTCACAAAACAGGGTTGTGGTCGAAAATTTAGAAAGCTGTCTTGATCCTTGTCAATTTATCTTCAGTACACCGACTTAAAGAAGGTTCTTTCAAAGAGCGAATCGAGTTGTTGCACTGAACGTTAGCCATCTTGACACAATGTGACTTGATGAAAGCCGTGTGATGTCCTTATACGCAATTAGAGCTAAGGTCCGGGACGCCATCTGGCACTCCGCGCCTGGGCGAGACTCTCCACTTTGTGAATGAGGCGCACCTCACCTAGGACGCGATCTGGCACTCCGCGCCTGGGCGAGACGCTCCACTTTGTGAATGAGGCGCGCCTCACCTAGGACGCGATCTGGCACTCCGCGCCGCATTGCATAGAGGCAGGGGCCCGGGCGCACATGAGACTCTTATTAAAGATCTTAGCCTACTATAAACGTTGTTGAGACTCGCACTAAAGATCTTGCTCATTCTCACAGAGACAAAACAAATAGCTACACGGTCATTTATCTGTGTGATGTCACATGTGTGCGCCAGTGTTGTCAATCACATGTGGGCGCCAATGTTGTCAAAGATAATCTGTAACTTGGAAGTTGTTAAACGGTGAGTACTTTGGGAGATTAAAGTTTAAACTTTGAATACAAATGCTAGTACAACTTCTATACGTTATCTGTAAGCAGTGGTGGGTAGAGTACTGAAAATTGGTACTCAAGTAAAAGTACAATTACCTCCTTCAAAATCGACTTGAGTAAAAGTAAATATTCCAATTGGAAAACTTACTCGAGTAAGAGTAAAAAAGTACTCTGTTTAAAAGTTACTCAAATTACAAGTTACTTTTTTGTGTTGGAGTGTTTGGATCAATGAAAAACATAACGTGAGTAAGTCAGAAAGAAATGCACTCTTGACACATTTCTTCACAAGTTGCTTCATTGTATCATGTATGTTTTTTTTTCATTACACATCTCATAGATCTCATAGAAAATAACAGTAGGCCATTAAAAATATTGACCATGTAGGAGATCTCATTCTTTCTCATGGAGAGAAATGCCCTCTCTCTCTCTTTCTGACTGCAAAAGCATTGTTGTTTACAAGATCATCCCGGTTAGAGAAAAAATATGTCATGAATCACCTGCCATTTTACAATTTTTTGACTTATTCGTGCTAGCAATTCTGACAGTATAACTTAGCTGCCTTTTGCAAGCTAGCCAAGTAAATAAACATGATGCTGACGGTGAGTTACAAAAAATATTATTACATTGGAGTGGGGGCAAGACCTTTCAGGAGGACCAGTAGTAACGCTAGCTTCGTCCATCTTCTCATCCATAGTGGGGGCGATTAAAGTTATAGGCTAGTCGTAACGTTCGACCTGAAGTTGTCTCCTGCGCGACTATGAAATGACAACAATGTTGCAACCTGTGGAGGGCGCGTCCTTTAGCTAATTGACCTCTCCGTTTTTACCCTCTGGTTGCCGTGTATGCTTGTATTCCAGTAAACAAAGATATGTGTACTTTTATCACAATACTCATTTTAATGAAAGCACAATGGAAATGTAACTGAGCAAAGAGTAGAATTCTAGTTCAAATATTTACTCGAGTAAGAGTAAAAGTGCAGACTTTATAAAGGAACGCAAAAAGTTCTCGTTACCCGAAAAATTTACTTTTTTTACTCATTTGCGTTCCTTGTAACGCGTTACTACCCACCACTGTCTGTAAGGTTGTGAGTGTGCAGTGGTAATGTAAGTTGGATTCGTAAAATGTATTTTAGGAAATAAATGACATTGTTTGACGTGTAGCTATTTGTCTCTGTTTTGTTACCGACTTTCAACTTAATAAAAATCTCAACAATGTTTATAGTAGGCTACGTGTATTGTTTTGTCTCTGTGAGAATGAGTAAGATCTTTAGTAAGAGTCTCAACAACGTTTATAGTAGGCTAAGATCTTTAAAAAGAGTCTCATCGGCGCGGATTGCCACATCGCGTCCTAGGTGAGGCGCGCCTCATTCACAAAGTGGAGCGTCTCGCCCAGGCGAGGAGTGCCAGATCGCGTCCTAGTCCTTACCTTGGACTGAATGTTCTGCTATACCAAATTGTGAGAAAACTGAAAATTCAGAAAAAGTATTTCCTGTATTTTAAAAATACAAAATACATGTATTGTTTTTTGTTACATTTTCTGGCAACAGTATTTTGTATTTTATTTTGATACATTTATTTGAGGGGTATTTTGTATTTTGTATCAAAATACATTTTGATGTATTTTTGCCCATCTCTGACTGTGGTCAACCATGTGGTCAACCATGGTTTGACCATGCAGGAGGCTGGCCAGAGGGTTCAACCAAACATAAGCCGCTTCTCAGTTGCATCCATTCTTCAGACATTCAGAAGAGATAATGGGTATGAAACACTACTATGACAGGAAAACGCTAGTTTGAATGCCTTATCAGGCGCATAGTATTCTTGTATTTAGAGTATTTAACATTGTACTGTATTTGTAAAATTATAAACAAATACAAAGTGCAACCATTGATGACCCAGACATATTCCTAAACATCAATACAGTGAGCCTAGCCACAGTGGATCATGTTCTAAGGCAGAACACCTTGAGAATGAAGGTGTACAGGGTGCCGTTTGACAGAAACTCTGATAGAGTCAAACAATTGTATGACAATTGTAAGTAATATACGTTTCCACAACTGATTCCTATCAGCACTGAAACACTGTGCAAATCATCTATACATTCTGTTGTGTTTGCTCTGATGTAAAGGCTACAACACTTTTGAAAAAAAAAAATATTTAAGTTGTTGCTGTATATTTGTGTGTTGTTTTATATTTGAGTTACGTAAAACATTATACAGGTACAATATTTTACAACAGGAGAAAGCGTAGCCTACAGTAACACTGGAGATGAAAAGGCATACTGCTCCTGATAAGGCCATCATACTATAGGCTATGTATTTTGTCAAGTACAGTTATACAGTGAAGCTCATATTTTTGCTTATTTACATTTCACAAAATGTTCAAATCTAGCAGAATATAAGATGTGCGGCGTGAGTGCATGTGAAAACATGCAAAAGCGTGTGTCACACGGCGAAACCGTGAGCGTTGGCAACGCTGTATTATATCGGCTACAAAATCACACTCGTCTAGACTCTAGGTCTCAAAACCGCAGGTGTTGCTTCACACACTATCTGTCTGTAGTCGCCTGTCGCCACATCCACAAACTATAGTTCCTGACATTTTCACTCAGAATAACCTTAACAACAAAGTTTTTTCTTCTATTGTTGCCAGAAACGTAACCATTCAAGATAACACACTTTTCTTGGAACGGGAAGTATTTTATTTCATTCAATTCTTCACTCGATGATGCGGTTATATTACGCAGTCTATCTGTCTAGTTAAGCTTTCCCCATAGCTGTGTGCCAGTGGATGAAACCTACGCGTAGATGAGTTTAAAAATATTGATTAGTCTATTTTCTTTTGAGTTTTAACTTTAGGTTTTATTGTACCCGTGAGCATTTTTTGGGGTGGAAATCGAATTGATGAAAAAACCGTTAAGAATGGCTGTTTGGCTGGAAATAATCTGGAATCTGCAGTCGTTGTTCTTCCGCAGTCTAAACGAAAGTAAAATTCGGGAGCCCGTTCTGGCAGCACGTCAAATGCAATGAGAAAGCATTATTAGGCTGTGTACTTTTGAAACTAGATTTTTACCGAGGCCAAAGTTTGGTACGAAAGATCGAACGTTATTTATTCTAGGCAATTTTTGGGAAACAAACTAATTGCCGGATAGCCTATTCAAGGCTTTTAGAAAAATGGCACATAGGCTATCAGCGGTGGAAGCATGTATTTTAATATCAGGTGAGTTACAAGATGGCGATAGGTGAATTTCTTGGGGTGTTGCAAAGGGGATTTAGAGGTGCTCTTGTGGCATGCCAGGCAGTGTAGATGTTATAGAGGTAGACAATAAAGTGTGATTTTTTTCAGACGGCCCGAAATGTTCTATGCCCTTGTTGCTTGTCAGTTTGAAATATTTGTCTTGTAAATTGAAAGTGAAAGGAAAGAATGTAGTTTTTCTTTTCTTTCAGTGTTCTCTTCTGTAGCTGGTGAACCTCTCTTGAAGAAAGTCGTACTTGGAAGGCCAGCCTCTCTTTATTGTGATGGAAAAGGCAGCTTACTTGATGAGCTGGAGATCATGTGGAAAACCCAGTATCAGTTGGTGGCTAAGTTATCTAAAGGTCATTTTAGCTATGGCCCTGGGTTTGAGAATAGAGTACGTTTTGAAATGTATGATAGTGAGGTTTGGTTCTCTCTTCACATCAATCCCACTGTTTTCAGTGACACTGACACATACAGTTGTTTCCATGGAACAGACTTGATAAAGACATGGAACTTGGAAGTCACTGGTGAGTTCAAAGGGGATGTTGTAATGCGTGGGATAGGAAAAGTAAACAAGTAACATTGTATTTCACACTGTATTTCATACTGTTTTTCTCAAACAAGTGTCACCCCCTAAAGAAGTAGACGTCATTGAAAGAGGCACAGTTACTTTGCCTTGCTATGGCCTCAACAACAGACAACTGGGTTATGACAAATTAAATGTCCAGTGGAAGAAGGATGGTAAGGTGGTGCTGAACCTAACCGAAGGAACAACACATCATGACCAAGAAATTGGTTACAGAGCAAACATTTTTCTGGATGAGATTCGCAAAGGAGACTTCTCTATGCTGATTAAAAACATTGAAATGACTGATGAAGGAAACTATGAATGTTTCACTGAAAAGAATCAAGGAAAGATTTTGAACTCTGTTAAAGTCCACGTAATTAAAGGTAATTATGCATATGACATAGTATTTGGTATACCAACACATTAAAAACAACACGTGGTTTTGCAGTTAACTGTTGTTTTGTTGATAGTTATTGAAATTCCTTCTTTCCTATTCAGGCATATCCAATGGATATCGTCAACATGTGATGCATTACACAGGAGATTCTTTCATCTTTTTTGTTTCTACAAATGACGTGGAAATCCTTCTCACAGGAAAAATAGGTGATAAAAGAAAGGTTTGCAAAATCAGGGAGACTGGTGCAAAGTGTGTCGAGAATGTACGAGAACGTATTGCTTTGCACCAGGGGTATTTAACTCTAAAAGATTTGACTGAGAGTGATGAAGGTGTATATAGAGTGGAGGACCTAATGGAGTCTACCATAACAGAAATTGTTCTTGAAGTGAGACAGCCTCTACCAATAGGTATGTTTGTGATTGTGACTTGGTGTACTATGGTGGTACTTCTGATTGGGTTCATAAGAAGAAGAAGACAAAAAATGTGTTTTTTGCTGTGATGTGTGAATACCAGAACTACCGACTACAGTCATTGTAATTGAAAATGGAACATGATCTTGGCTGTTATATGCCTTTACGTTCATGTCTACCACTTTGATTTTGCCTGTTATACATCTCTACCTTAATGTCTACCATTTTGATCTTGCCTTTTAAATGCCTTTACTTTCATGTCCACCATTTTGATCTTGCATGTTAAATTCCTTTTCTTTAATGTCTATCATTTTGATCTGGCATGTTATATGCTTTTACTTCAATATCTACCATTTTGATCTTGCCTGTTATATGCCTTTACTTTAATATCTACCATTTTGATCTTGCCTGTTATATGCCTGATAGAGATTATTTCCAAACACTGTTAATGACTTAAGAATATAATAATCAAGTGACTTGTATGAATATATTCCTGTGAATTATGTGCTTTTGAAAGAAGGAGCACAGCTTTTCTCTGTGTGTGTGTAACTAGAATATTAGGTGCCACTAAGTCTGCATATGAACAAGAGCATGTTTAGACCAGAGGAGATAAGAAAGGAACTGTGCTTCTTCCGACCTTGTGCAAAACTGCCATCCTTGCAAGACAGGGAGCCTCGGACGTGAGAAATCCACCACGTGATCATCCCTGCTCAAAGCTAAACTTCTGACTATATAAACTTTGTGCGAAGAGTTTATCAGGACTTCACTGTCAGCCTCGGCTGGGAGGGGAGCCCAATTGCAATTGTTGTTGTTTGTCTAATAAATATACTTTCATGCAGCTCCGGAGTCCTGAACTAACTAGGGTGAATTTTCACCTATCAATGCCTTTACTTTAATGTCTCCCATTTTGATCTTGCCCGTTATATCCCTTTACTTTAATGCCTCCCGTTTGATATTGCCTTTTTTTGGCCTTTTCTTTCAGGTCCACCATTTTGATCTTGCATGTGAAATGCCTTTACGTTCATGTCTACCATTTTGATCTTGCCTGTTATATGCTTTTACTTCCATATCTACCATTTTGATCTTGCCTGTTATATGCCTTTACTTTAATGTCTCCCATTTTGATCTTGCCTGTTATATCCCTTTACTTTAATGCCTCCCGTTTGATATTGCCTTTTTTTGGCCTTTTCTTTCAGGTCCACCATTTTGATCTTGCATGTTAAATGCCTTTACGTTCATGTCTATCTAATCAAATTGCAATTGTTTTAGAAACTCCTTGCAAATGACAAGTACTATTGCCTACAGCTTGCACACATTTCAAATGATTTAGCACATCTGTCCAAATGGTTAGGTACAATTGCCTTCAGTTAGCCAAATTACCAATTGAATACATCTTGCTGGTCTAAACTGACTGTTGCTTCTCAGTCAAGTGGTTGTTCGCTGCAAAACATGTTGGCATAATTTCCTTCTGTACATCATCACCTGCAGAATAGTTCACTCAACTGTCACAATCGTTCAGGCACATAATACCATGAAAAACATCATGGTATATACTGTAATATGGATCTCTTGGATCATCGGCTTCATTTTTTCAGGTGCAACTAGAACTTTACTAATCAAGGGGGAGTTTCTCACATCCGATCACCAATCACTCAGTAATTTTAGTTAGCTGGCAGGTGCTATCCAGGAGTATAAATGCTTCCATCAAACATCTAGGGCTTGACAAAGTTCAGTACAGTTGACAAGTATGAACATGGAAGCACCAAACGAGCAAGGGCAACTGCCTCACAATGTGTGCTGCGATATCCGAAAACGGGGTAGTCACCCACATTCAAAGTATCGGCCCATACAACACCCAGAAGCTCCTGGTGTTCTTAGACCGCCTTTACGTTGATCTTATCCCTCTACATGAGGGGGGTTTGGTAGGGCCTTACATGCCGACATATGTGATTGTGTGGGACAATGTCAACTTTCACCGTGGCCCGCTCATCAGGGCGTGGTTCGCTGCCCATCAAAGGATGGTGATGGTGCTCCTAGCCCCTTACTCCCCATTTCTAAATGCTATTGAGGAGTTTTTTTCAGCTTGGAGGTGGAGGGTCTACGAGCATCGGGCTCTAAATCAGAGGTCCCTCCTCCAAGCAATGGATGCTGCTTGTGAGGATGTAACGGCTGATCATTGCAGGGGATGGTTGCGGCATGCACGCCGATTCTTCCCACGTTGCATTGCAAGGGAGAACATAAGATGCGATGTAGATGAGAATCTGTGCACATTTACATACTGTAACAATTTCCATGGCTTGAGTCCAATACAGTTCGCCATGTGAAACCTTGTTGGCTCCTCATGAATTTGTTTCTGTTTGATACACATAGTATTCTGGAAAGAAAACATCTACTACAGTAACCATTCAGTGTCAAAGGGCTAAGCCAAGATTGAAATGTGCACATGAGGGATATTTCTATGGTCCACTGACATACTGACAAAACATTTAAACGTTTTGACCTGCAGTGCTTAAACAATGCCAAAGGGACTTTTCATTTTGGGGGCACTGACTATTAGTATGAGAAAAGGAATTAGTTTTAATTGATGAGTTGTCTGTTTTGGGAGAGATATGACCTTTTGCAGGTGTGCCATAGTGTTTTGATAAACCATCTAGGTTATTTTGGCAAATATATTTAAAGCTTGGAGAATGTCCTTTTCTTTTCGGGAAGGAACTTTTCATTTTGGGGGCACTGACTATTTTTAGGGGAAAATGATTTGGTTTTGAAGCTTGACTTAACTGTTTTGGGTGAGATATGACCTTTTGAACGTGATCTATGTAGTTGTGCTGAACCATATAGGCTATATTGCCAAATGCACTAAGAGCTTTGAGAATGTAATTTCGGTTTCGTGAAATTGCCCAAAGCAATGGATAAAAAAACTGTAATGTCTCCCATTTTGATCTTGCCTGTTTATATGCCTTTACTTTACAGTTTTTCACTATTGTTAAGAAGTAAAAAGCGATCTGACCTCTCTCCTTCTCTGGTTGTCGATCTTTTCAAAGTTTTCAATAGTTTACCAAACAAAACAGAGGCTCAAGACACTTTAATGGTGCAGTCCTCACTGCAAATTGGTCAAAAGACCTGAACGTTTAGAGATTTGACTATTTGTGTCTTGCAGGTTGATGCTTTGAGATTTTACTTGAGAAGTGTGTTCAACAACAGAACTTTGTGTACAGTGTTTTGACAACAATGTGATGTGTAATTGACATTAGAGTGTTCACAAGGAAAATTAGGGTCTAATGCAGATAAGGGAGTCTTGAATATTGCCCACTTGGGCCGAGCGATTGATACATGACGTGAAGGTTGTGCAGATTGGGCCGAATTTTTGCTTTTTAGGTCTTAACAATAGTGAAAAACTGTAAATGCCTTTTCTTTAATATCTACCATTTTGATCTTGCCTGTTATATGCTTTTACCTCCATATCTACCATTTTGAGCTTGCCTGTTATTTGCCTGTACTTCCATATCTTGCCTGTTAAATGCTTTTACTTTCATGTCTACCCAAATGGTGCCCCCTGCAGGGCGAGTCACTGCCATAGTGGTAGATTGCTAAATATCCTTTTAAAAGGCCATTCCTCCACTGTGGGCAGGTGTCAGACACACCTCAAATGTACCCTTTTTATGGACATTGTATAGTCTTCTCTTCTTGTGACATTGTTTAGTTTTTTTGTTATGTTGTATCAGCAATACATTAAAATGTATTTGTCTATAATCCTACTCAGACACTTTTAAAATTTGTCCAGAGTCACTGGTGAAAAAAAAGGAAACCCATTACAAAGAACATCACACATGAAGCTAATGTTCAAGTCAAGCATTGAGTCACAGATTTTCATAAATGTATGCATTGGCTGGGCTTTTGGAAATTGTTAGGCTAAGACACAGATCATCATGCCACATTCCAATGTATGCCTGTATGATCATGGACCAGGCAAAACTGCATTAATGAACTCTAAGCTCGTGGTTGTGTAAGGATAGAGGTAAAACCTGACTAATAAAACCCAGTCATGAGCTAAACAATACAGCACTTGGTACTATATGTGCCTGAATTATGAAGAGTCCTAATTAGAAATTAGAAAGTAGTTAGTTGTGATTCATCAAATAATATGTCAGAATAACATATGAACTGGTTGAAAATCTTTAAGCTATGGAAGTATGCACTGGGAGGCTCTTAAGTGGGAACACTGAAATAAAGAGAGAGACCAGTATAACTGAGAATATTTTACCTAGATATACTCAGTAAGTAATTTCAAACTTCACAGACCTGTAAACTGTACAAACTGTAAATGGGACAAAGATAGTGACTCTTTAAATATATATGAAATAAATATTATGAAATAAATATTATCAGCAGCAACATGCTGCACGGGAGGGGTGTAATATAATTACAGGGGTGTATCCTCAAACTATGTCCTGATTAATGAGCACATCTTCTCAGGGATTAGAAAGTAGCTGAATGCCTTCAGGCCTGTGCCTTCTGCCCTTGCTTCCTCAGTTGCCAATGTTCAGATGATCCAGAAAAACCTGGGGTTCCTGTTCTATACATGGAAAAATCTATCAAGCCAATTGACTTAATTTGCATATATTTGACTGGTCCAAATATAACCCAAATAGCTTTTTTTTTTTACTTGATTGGTTTGTGTGCCTTTTCTCTTATCTTTTTGTATATAAAAAAGACAAGATAATAATTTTCTGTACTCAGGTATACTTTGGTGTGGTCTCCACCTTCATGTTGCTCCACCAAGAGCCAGGTGAGCATAGCATAAAAGACTGAAACACTACGACAGACATGCCCACACTGACAGACAGCTCTTTTCTTAGTAACTTCATATGTAGGTGTGGCTTACATATTGAAATGTCAAACCAATGTCCTTTGGTATTGCATGACGCCTGTAACACAGACATAGTTTTTGACACTCCCACAGGAGTGTCTAACATAGGTATGCCAGTCTGGCTTACGGTAAGTTATTAACTTAAACTAAAACAGCTTTCATCAGTATTCAGATACAAGGTTGCTGAGTGTCACTGTTGATTGAACTGGCCAACTGAGGTGTGTTAAAAGGCTGATCTGCAGATGTATTCATTGGTTAACATGCAGCATGTGAAAAGATTAACGTTTCAAGTGTGTTTGGTGATGTGATGTACTGGCAACAGGATGTCTTCTGCCTCCTGAGAGTTGATCTGCAGAGGTTCAGCTGGCAGTGTTTCCAGGCAATGGAACAGCTGAGCAGTGAATGCTGAAATCAAGTGGTTTCGTTATTCCATCCTTCAGCTGTGTTTGTTCATTTACCTCCCACCGTTTGCTGGTTGTGTCTTGCAAGGTAAGTCCATTCCAGTAATTCCGTTCCAGTGATTCCATAGCATGTATTTTCTGGCATTCTTATCACCCACTTTAAACACATCTTTTACCAGTAGCAATTTGCAGATGACCTGTTGTCTAGACTGTATTTAATATGATATTTAATTAATACATGAATTAATTAAATGAATATATCATATGAATTCAAAATTAAATATGTCACTGGTGTCAGACTAGCAAAAAAAAATTATAATAATTACACTGTGTTGTCTAGATTGTAAATATGACCCTTAATTTCTTCCTGTCATATCATCATATATTCTGAAATGGTGACTTAACAGTTGAGATAAATATGAATGTCACAGGTGATGAGTATTGGTGTCTGTCAATGCCTTACATAGTTTAAACTTACAGGTTATGTCTCAATGCATCTTAGCTCAGTTTATAAGAAAAGTTCAAAGGAAATGTTCTCATCTAACACTGATAAGAATCGTATTGCATCAAGTTGGTTACTCATAAACCCATTATGACTTTGAATATATGACATAGAGATAAGAGTTAAGTTGTGGCTAAGTTTCATTTCCTGTGAACTGTGAAGAACTTGTCACTCTTGTTGCTGTTGCTGGTTTACTGAAAAGAATGAGGATACTGAATCCATGGATACTAATCCAAACATTAGTTATCCTACCTGTACAGGCTCACAGTTTCTCTATGTGTCACTGAAGGCATATGGGCACGGTAAGCAAGTATATATGGGTTTGTTTCCTTTTTTCTGTTTGTACAGATACTGATAGTAATTTTTATACCACATATTTGTTGGAGACTTAGTCTGAGATATGATTAGTCAAGAAAACAGGTTTAATCTTGTACAATGGTGGGCACCAAGGGAGAAATGTATATAAGTCCAAATAGAAGCAACATTTACAACTAGATATAACATGCATTGAATTATTGAATATTAAAACTAAGAATCTGATTCCTCAGTCCCCCTTGCCACCTTTTGTCTTGGACATAAATCATTGTTGTAGGATCAGAGTCAACTTTTGATTAACCATCCTGTTTCTCAGCCGTGAGAGCATCCGGTAAAAGTCAGCAGAAGTAATAGGTACATGACCATGGTAACCATCAGGGAAATGAAATAAATACAGTGAGATAAAGGAAAAAAAACTAAGACCCATGATGACTATAAGACGAACTAAAATAAACTGTTCGGATTAAACAATTGTTTTATCCAGTTTCCCAGAAATGTGTCTTAGCCTATCCTGCTGTGTTTACGTAGGCCTTTTTAAGGTGGTTCGGAAGATCACAGATCATGGGAGAGCCAGATCAATAACAGTATTACAACAAATTGTCCTTTCTGGTCACTGATGATACCAGGTGTAACATGAACTTAATAGGAATGTGGGATGACTGTTGATACACTTCAGTGTGTGTGTTCACAATGTTGACACACGTAAGTGTGTCTCTGTGTGTGTGTGTGTGTGTGTGTGTGTGTGTGTAAGTAGTGACGCTTGGCTTGTTTCAGTTCTACGCCTCCTGTGGTCTTCTCCATGGATTGTGTGTAGTGCTTTGTCTATACTAAAGGCCAGGGTAGACTGTCTGGGCCTTAAGGATCCTTGCTTCATATGGGGTTATTCTGCCATCGGCAAATTCCTGATATGCTAAGATATGCCTTTCTCATTTGAGGTGTTTCTTCAAAACTCCTTGGGAGGGGGTGGGGCAGCCGTTCCAGTTGTTGTTGCATTTCCAGTTGTCAGGCAAATCTGTGTTGATGTGTTGATGGCTGATGATGCTGTTTAAATTTGAAATGGTCCTGCTCATCCCCCTTTTCACACCGTGGTGATGAGCGAGAGGCCCATTCATCCAGGTGTTGGGTGCTATCCAACTTCCTAATATCTGAAAAGAGATCTTCGATAAACAGTCAATCTTGGGCAACAGGTTTTATCTGTGACCAAAATAATTCCAATGGTGGTGGCCATCTCCATAAGACAGGAAGCAAAATGTTTCTGTTAGCATAATCAACACATCAGATCCTTTGAAAGAAATGGAATGATTGAAGGAAATGGAAAGCTTTTAAACCTTTTTAAATCAAACAGTTTCCCCTAAAAGTAATAGTCAGTGGTCAAATGTATTCATCACTTAGTCAGTGAAACAGTCGTGTTTTAGTCCATTCATACAGCCGGCCGGCACACACACACATGCACTCTTTCGCTGGCTCGGGAGACAGAGGTGTCCATGCCTAAAGAAAGGAAGCAAGATGTTTAAGTTACAGAATTATCTCATAAGGTCCTTTTTTCATTAAGATTCCAGTGGAACTTGAATGTCAAACCTTTTTGAGCATTCCCTTTTTAAATGTTTTGTTCTTCATGATTAATTCAACGCACTTGGATCATAAAGTCAGATTTCTTTCCAAGGAAATTCAACCGGGCCTGTTTTGGGAAAGCACATTTTGGAGTTATATTCTTATTAAGATACACATTTGTAGTAGGATAAGCCTTTTGTAAATCCTGCAACTGATTCACTTTTTTACAAAAGAATGCCGTTATCTGTAGTTCTGATTTGCAATTCACTCTGAAGTTCAGTTCCTCCCTCTTTTTGATCTAACAGCAGGCATTTGCTGCTGTAAGATCATTACCCAGACAATTTCACGTAGGGTTTCCAAAAGGTATCTTACTTTCCAAACTAGCACAGACGAGTAATGTATCCATGTACCTTAACACATACAATCAAGACGAACACTCTGTTCCATAAAAAAATGCTTACAATTACTTAGTATTAGTAACTCAGAATAATAAATCATTTGTAGGACCAAACATATTTAAAGCCATCAGGGTCACCCGCTGTGGGAAAATACAGCTCTTTTATACTGTTCCTCAAGTGTGAGTTAAATGATATGCGTAAGCACTGTGTGTATAGATATTGACATAAACATCAGCTTGTAAAGCAATTCTGAAATTGTGCCACTCCACAAAAAGCCTTGTGAATACTGTATCCATGTATTAATGAGAGAGTGGGAGTATCGCCTTCTCTTCTTGTCAGAATTAACTTTTTCATGCCTCTTATCATTTCTTATAATGGCCATAGCGATCTGAACATTCAAAGGAACCCTATTTACATGAATCCTGACTGGTCATTGCAAATGAATGGTCTCCACAATTTAACTTAAACAATTTACAAATTAACTTAGAACAATTTCTGAATTAAAATTCTAAAGCTGAAGACCCTCTTTCAAACAGCCGTTATGACCAATTGTAGCGCCCCCTTCAGTACAGCTGACTAAGCCACCAACTGTCGTGATAATGTCAGAGCAAGGGGAACTCTGCCCCAATGATTGTACAGACACAGGTACGTTTTAGAAAAATACATTTCCATGAAGGAGGTTGTACAGTGTGGTCAATCAATACATAAAAGGGACTAGTAACAGCCGTCGGTTAATCCAGTCAAGCCACTGAGAGGAGAAAAGCTAGTGGAAGCTTGGGTCTCAATATCACCTATCGTGAATAGGTGAACACAACCCTTTGGGCAACACACTGCAAAATTACGTTCTGATGAACCACTCAGATAAATGTAGGACCCCACAGCACTACAACACTTGTCCTTACGTGAAGTTAAACACTCGGAGACCGGCTTCCCTAGGTCTATATGGCGTTTATGACTTGACCAGTACCGGGGCTGACTATGGGGAAGACAAGGGACAAAACAAAAGAAAGTAAAACTCCTCTAACCTGGGACTCACAACACGTTCACCAGGGTACTGTTCGGCGTAGCTCGCTAAGCGGTTTAGCGAGCTTGATTCCAGGCTAAAAAAAGAAAACGCCGGCGAAGCAACTTCCGATAAATTACCATAGTAACATATCACTTAGCATTAACCTGCTCCAGGGCAGGCTAACCTAAGTTTAGCTGGCTAAGCTTGCCACACTCCCGGCAAAAGGTGGGATCCCATTGACCAAAGAGTCATATTAGATAGTTTGATTAGCGTTTGGAGAGAGTTCTTTGCGATCGGCAAGATCCATTTCTTGAATGAGCGCTACCGATTCAGCCGACAAGGAATAATTAATTTAAAAGACCTTCTCGAGTCATTTATTGCAAACACCACAGTCGAACATTGAATGTCTTCACCTGTGTGAGTGGTAGCCTTCATTTTTGTAATGTCTTCGATGCGGAGAACAAAGCACTCAATTATATGACCGTGGTATTAGTAGGGAAGATTGAGTACAGTTGAGACATGGTTACAGTTGATACACCCAAAATAACTTGCATGCGCAGCAATCCTGGGACGTGATTTTTAGTTTGCAGATGAATACTAACGTCTTCTTTGATCCCAGGAAAATTGAGCACATAACCCATCTCCCTTACGGAAATATTGGCGAAAGTTGTTTTACCTACTTTAACTTACATCATTGCAAACATCTAGTTTTGCAAACGTGTGTAGTTTTTGTGCAGTATTGAATAAAGTCTCAGGGCCTGATTTACTAACAGTATTGCCCATTTCAGGCGTAAAATAGCGGTCGTAAACATAAAAAGGTATTTACTAAGGGGGCGCATTTGAGTAGAGGCGCATATTAACGCTTTGTGGGTGTGAACCTGCAAACAGGTGGGATGGCACGGAAACGTGGGTGGTAACGTGGGCGTGAAGCGCAATTTAATGGGAGGAGAGAAGGTAAGTGCGCCTAATTATGTATTGCGTGGTATTTACTAAAACTGCCTGGCGAGCGCACGTCTCTGATTTGCGGGCTAATTATCCGCCTCATAAAAGCACGTCTTAACCAGGAAGCGCATTTCCATTGTGTCTGAAAACATTGATATGGCAGCAGTTAAAAAAGAAGAAGACAGAGACAGCGCACAGAAATAATTTTTTCAACTCGTATAACACTTTTTCAGTTAAGCGAACCACAAATCATGAGACGGTACAGGTTAACCAGCCACGCAATACTTCAATTACTGGACCAGATCAGAGACGACATCGAACCCTCCACCCGGCGATCACATTCCATTCCATCAGTTGTTAAATTCCTGGCAACATTTGCAAATATTGGCCTCCGGATAATTTCAAACAGTTATAGCATCTGCAGTTGGTATATCTCAGCCTTCACTCAGCCAAATATTCACCCAGGTACTCGACGCATTGCTACGGCGCACTGGTCAATATACATTTCCCCACTACGATAGCTGAAATTAAACTTTCCGAACGTAATTGGAGCCATTGATTGCACCCACATGCAAACAGTCCCACCTTCAATCCACGAACACATTTACTGAAACAGAAAGCACACATATTCAATGAATGTCCAGGTCATATGTGATGCCAACATGACCATTACTTACGTGGTAGCCAAATACCCTGGATCTGTCCATGACAGTTTTATCTTCCGGAATAGTGCCATCTATCCATGATTGAGCAACGGTGATTTTGGAGAGGACTGGCTACTTGGTAAATGTATTTGTTTCAGTGGGGATATATTGTAGTGAACCCATGTCCCTTGTATAACTTATTAATCTCGCCATGTACACATCAATATTGTTATAATAGACAGTTTATGCATTAATGCCACCAATACCATATTCTTTATAATTGTGTTCTTTTAAGCATCTCGCTGTAGGTGATGGCGGGCAGAACAATTATACCCGCGTGCACATTGAATCAGGTTCAGTGATTGAGCGAACGTGAACCAATATAACTATCTCCTCTTCGCTGAACCTTAGTTTTTTCTTCCTCGAATCTCCATGGTGGCAGTAACTTGCAGGCGATTTCTCCAGTCTTTTAACGGTGCGCTAAATAATGATTGCCCAGCGCGGATCTGGTTTGATAAATACCACGGAAAATGCGGGGAAACACTGTGCGTTAATGTGCGCCTGGCAAAGGCGCAGATTAAGCTGCGATCGCAATGTTAGTAAATCAGGCTCTAAAGGGCGGAGTAAGCACAGAGTGCCCAGCGTGTATCTGGTTTGATAAATACCACGGAAAATGCGCAAAAACACTGTGCGTTAATGTCCGACCGCAGATTAAGCTGCGGTCACAATGTTAGTAAATCCGGCCCTCAGTCTACTACACCACACATAGCACATCATTTTGGTAGAAAATGATTAAGGTGAATAATAAGAAGAGAGAAATACACACAATTTCTTTTCATTGCTTCAATTTATTGAATTTCTTATTAATACATTTACATTTATAAGTCATAGTCATTTTATTCAAAGCTATATATACAAGGATATGTAAAACTATAATTCATACAGAGGTGAGGGGAATCGACCTAGTACTCTATTGAGTTCAAACCGTGAGCTCTATCCACTGCAACAAGTCACATATTCCTTTTATCAAAAGATATCACCCACTACACAGCCCCTAGACACTTTCTTGTATTGCTCTTGCAGTGGCGGCAGTGTTGGATTTTGCCATGATTATGGTCTTGAATTCTTCATAACACGTTCATGGTCATCTCCTGCCAAAGTCTTTTTCTTTGAGTTTAGACTATTGGACCGTTAAAAAAAATCATGGTTTTGGTGATCGACCTTTCCTGCCTTTTGAAGCAGGACGTGCACGCACAATTTAGCTGATGAGTTTAGCCTGGGGGACATTAGCTTCATTAGCTTCATGATTAAGGCGTTTATCACCCGTCGGGAGACCGGTATAGCCTGTTCTCATTTAGCAAGCTAGATTTTCTCATTTAGCGAGCTAGATTGATTAACTTAGCTTCAGTTCTACACCGAACAGGGCCCAGGACATACAAACAGTCCCCAGGCTAGAGGGAAAATCAAAAGTTACTCGGAGCAGCAAACTTACACACACGCATACAAACACTCTCAAAAGAACGGCAGCTAGCACACCGTGAAGCTGCGTCGGTCTAAAAACAAACAAACAAACACAGTAAAATGTTCGCATTCCATAATACACCTTTGCACTCATACCGTTATGCTTTAATAAATAATCATACAATATATTGCACATATCCCGTTATGATGTAATAAATAAACATGATACATTGCATCTATCCCTTTAGTTAAAACATACGGGGCCGCAATGAAGATAGTGAATCCAGGGAATGCATCTTGCAGTAGAACCTCCATTTTGGATAGTAGTTTTTACTATGAGATATGATCAGTTCAGTAGACTGGTTCATAGCTTGAACAATAGTGCACACCAAGGTAGACAGACAGAAGACTCAACAGAGCTTCACCTAAGAATCTTTCTAATCAGCCATTGTCACATTTCAGTTCTATGCCCTCTGAGGATAAGGGGTGTCGTCCCTTAAATTTCTCTTTTTGAAGGAAATAAATCTACAAGGGTTTTTTTTACAGCCTGGTCTGTGATTGGGTCCTTACATCTTCATGAATATGTATCAGATTATTATCTTGGAGACATGAAGACTCTGAGCCGTTTCATACGCAGAGGAAATGGGTAAAAAACTCCTGCTGTGAGATTTAATTCATGTGTAAATGGTGTTAGGCTTTCTCACAGTAATGACCCAATCACAGACCAGGTTGTAAAAAAAACCTTGTAGATTTATTTCCTTCAAAAAGAGAACACGCAAAAGATCCAAAAAGGCAAAAACAGAATTCCAAAAGGGAAAAAACACAGTAGAGCAAAAATCAGAAAGTCCAATGAGATAACAGGCTAACAGAACGCCTAAGGCAAAGACACAGTAGATCAAAAATCAGAAAATCTTATGCGATACAAGGTAAGGATTGCAGGAAAATGCAGGATTCAGGCATAGATTCTCACAGACCAAAGATTACAATCCGACAGGGGACTACAGAAAGACTGAACTATATATAAAAGGGGGAACAGAGACTAGACACAGGTAAAACAAACAAGGGGAATTAACAAGACACAGGAGAAACATATCAGACAAACAATCAGGGTTATGATACGTAACAGATGAGGGACAAAAAGCGGGGAAGTGGCAGAGGGCGGAGTCTCTGGATTATGACAGTAGCACATGGCCTGACCACACAACCACAACAAACTAAATAAACAAACAGGGGGAAACACGTGGCATAACTCAACACACACAGCGATCAAAATGAAAACTGTCTCTTAGATCGCAGGGATCTTAACAAATGGGTTATATTACGTTATATTCATGTGTTCATAAATGAAAATATTTATGTTGTAGGCGTGAACTAAAAGCCTTGCGGGGTGCAGAAGCACAGAGCCCACAGCAGCATCACTGGGGGGCTCTGGAAATATTTGCAGCAAGAGGTGTTTTTGTCAGTGCCAAACATTTCCTTCACATTGTATTACTATATTGCATTTGAACTGCTATATTAAGGCACTTTACCCTGTGGCTGCTCTACAATTATCAGGCAACCTGTAGTATGTGTGTGTGTGTGTGTGTGTGTGTGTGTGTGTGATTGTATTCATGCTTCTGTTGTTTCAAAGATGCTGAAAAAATTCTGATGCTACCTATAGGATACCATACCCAAAATGGAACTTGTGGAGTCTGACGAGGACATCAGCCAAGGAGATATGCAGATGCGCTTGATAACCAAACCTCATGTCTACAAACACTGCAAGTTGGTAATACCACGGCATAATTATGGACATGCCATTCCCTTTGATGAGCCAACTCTGCCTATTATAATCAATGGCCGGGACAATCTCTGCAGGGCCTTTCCTGGGGAGACAGTGTGTGTGGAGATATTAAGTAAAGAGGAAGACATGAGGACTGGGAAGGTAGTGGGAGTGATGGAAAGAGGGGAGTCTCTGCCCTCCTTCATCTGCAAGATTGTGGAGGGAGATCCTAGCTTGATGACCCCATTCAGAAAAGCGATAACAAGGATACGCGTGCTTATGTCAAAAAAAAAAAAACACCCCAACTCTGTAGAAATTTGGGAGTGTAGACATGAACGATGGGTTCACAAAGAGGTTCATGAGTCAAACCCAAATGACCTCTTTCTTGTGAAGGTTCTGAAATGGAAACACAACTGTTTTTATCCTCTTGGAGTTGTTACCCAAGTCCTGCCACTAGATAGCAAGGGACTGAATGCTGTTCTGGACATTGAGTATGGCCTTGAAGAGAAGCCTCCATCCTTTAAACCAAAGGAAACAAAACCTGACTCCACTAAGAGGGAGGATTTCTGTGATTGCCTTACCTTTACCATCGACCCCTCAGGATCTGAGGACCTAGATGATGCTATTAGCGTGACTGACCAGGGAGAAACCTTTCAGATCGCAGTTCATGTCACCGATGTGGCAAGTTTTGTTCCCAAAGGCAGTGAAGTTGATATATTTGCCAGAAATCAAGGAGAGACATTTTACAAAGATAAAACAGCCTACATGATTGACCGAGATCTTAGCTACGATTGTTTAAGTTTACGTAAGGGACAAAGACGCAACGCTTTATCCCTGGTGGTATCTGTAAATAAGCAAACAAATGAAATAGAGGAGAGTCGTTTTTCGCTATCCCATATAAAATCAGATTATCAGCTGTCATACCGAGATGCAGAGAGAATCATTCAAGGACACCTTTCCAGAGAGCCTGAGCCTCTTAGATTCTCATCTTATGAGGACTGCGTGGTTGTGGCTCATCGTTTCTCCGAGATGCACAGGGAGGCCAGGCTGGCCGGAGGCATGAGTCGAGTACAACACAACAGTGACAGGTCGCACCGCATGGTGGAGGAACTTATGAACATGTACAACAGCGCGGTGGCTGACTACCTCATCGCTTCTCCCCTTACTCGAGACCTCACCCCACTGAGGTGCCATGGTCCACCTGACCCTGATCGCCTTCCCATGTTTAAACGGAAACATAAGGCTTTAATACCCCTCTCTCCTTTCCTGTCCCAAGCCATTCTCACAGAAGAATCGTATCACGAGTTGTGTACTGACAATCAGGAGGAACCAGAAGAGACCATGGATGATGATGAGGAGGAAGAGGAGGAAGAAGAGGAGGGGGAAGAGGATTATAGAGAAGATCAAGCTGCAAGTGAGGAAGAGGATAGTGTTGAGAGTCTCCAGGGAGATAATGACGAGAGCGATCAAAAGCACATTGATGAAAGTGACCAAGAGGACTTGGTTCCCTCCCTTCCAGGGGAGTTTGAGGTCTTTAATGCTGTTCTGAAGAAACTGGAGACAGCAACAGAGAACAGAGACCACCACACTCTACTGCAGCTGATGGCCTCTGATGACATCCACCCAACTCTGATACCTTTGGTGAGAGATTTCAGAGAAATGCTCAGCCCAGCTGTGATGCTGCGTTCCTGCTCCTCGTTGAAGTCAAGGATGGGCCACTTTGACCTGCAGCTAGATTCTTACACCTGGGCTTCTTCCCCCATGAGGCGATATTTTGACATCATCCTGCAGAGGCTTCTGCACTGTGTTCTTCATGGAGAGACTCGAGATGCAAGCTACACACAGGCTGAGATTGACCAGCTGTGTGCTATGAATGACTGTAGCAAGGCCTCAGAGTACATCCTGGATGTGCGAATGCTAACTGAACGAAACAATCAGCATGAGGTACACACGGCTGTTGTTGACAAACTTCACCCAAACAGGCATAATTTTGGGATCTCTTTTCCTCTTAACCCATTATTAGAAGATCTTTCCATAATGTTCAGGCATTTAAAAGTGGTGGATCAGCCCAAGTACAACAAGCTGCGCCAAACCATAACACTCCACTGGAAGAGAAGAGTGTACTCCTTCACAAATACAGGAAAGAATCCAGTGAAGACGATGGGAAGCAAATACAGCACTTGCATTGCTGTGGGTACCTGGCAAAAGATGATGAGTGCTGTGCAAAATCAGAATTGGGATGAAACTGTACAGTGTCTGCAGGACATCAGATCAGGTCCAGTGGATGGTGAAAGGGAGGGAAACAATGATGAAATGGATAAGCAGCACTTCAAACAGTTCACTCTGGAACTCAGGTTGTGGAAGGTCCTTCCAGTGCAAATAGGAAGGGGACCAGGTCGAACTCCTGAGGTACACCTGATGAATATAAACCCAGAGTTTGAGGTCTGTTTGGAGCACTCAAAAAGGCCCACCACATGCTTCTCAAAAGTGGCGCTTTCTCCATCAAAGTCAGAATATGAAGACTACAAGGAGTACCAAGAGATATGGGGGCGTCTTTGTAAAATGGATACTGCTCACAATGCTTTAGAGGAAAACAACAGTGTTATATTGGAGGATGTTGAATTAACATGGACAGTGAAACAGGATGACCTGAAGGGATATTTTCGTGTCTCGCAGGCCCAGAAAAAACAGTGGGCATTAGAGTTTGACCTCACAAACTGTTTCCTGTGCATCCGACTCCGGGACCAGCATGCAGAGGCAGAGACTGAAGGGAGCAATGGCGAGACATTCAAGGACCTTCCTCTGCAAGATCCACTGCCTTTTACATGGATAGCTCATGGAGTGGCCTCTAGACCCAAAAAGAAAAAAAAGGATGATCCAAAGCCGCCATACATTCAAGTTAATTTTTACATCAATCATCACTCTATGAAATACACGCCACCACAAGTCTTTCGTAACCATACAAAATTCACTGTGGAGATGATTCCCAAACAAATCCCTTATGTGTAAGTACCATCGTACCGTGCTTAAATTTGTAGCATTGAATATACAGCCGCGGAAAAAATTAAGAGACCACTTCAAAATTATCAGTTTCTCTGGTTTTACTATTTATTGGTATGTGTTAAAGTAAAATGTACATTTTTGTTTTATTCTATAACCTACTGGCAACATTCCTACCAAATTTCAAATAAAAATATTGTCATTTAGATCATTTATTTGCAGAAAAATGACAATTGGTCAAAATAGCAAAAAAGATGCAGTGTCTTCAGATCTTGAATAATGCAAAGAAAACAAGCTCATATTCATTTTTAAACTAAACAATACTAATGCTTTAACTTAGGAAGAGTTCAGAAATCAATATTTGGTGGAATAACCTTGATTTAAAATCACAACTTTCATGTGTCTTGGCATGCTCTCCACCAGTCTTTCACATTGCCGTTGGGTGACTTTATGCTACTCCTGGCGCAAGAATTCAAGCAGCTCGGCTTCTTTTCATGGCTTGTGACCATCCATCTTCCTCTTGATCACATTTCAGAGGTTTTTGATGGGATTCAGGTCTCGAAATTGGGCTGGCCATGACAGGGTCCTGATCTGGTGGTACTCCATCCACACCTTTACTGGCCTGGCTGTGTGGCATGGAGCATTGCCCTGCTGGAAAAAACATTTCTCAGAGTTGGGAAACATTGTCAGAGCTAAAGGAAGCAAGTTTTTCTTCCGGGACAACGTTGTACTTTGCCTGGCTGAGGTTTGTAAAAGACCATAAGGATTGAAAAAAGCGGACTGGAGGGTCTTCTAGTTCGTCTTCTCTGATGAGTCCAATTTTCAGCTTTGCCCAACACATGGTCGTCTGATGGTTAGACGGAGACCTGGAGAGGCCTACAAGCCAGAGAGTCTTGCACCTACTGTGAAATCGGACTCATCAGAGAAGACGAACTTAGAAGAACCTCCAGTCCGCTTTTTCAATCCTTATGGTCTTTTACAAACCTCAGCCAGGCAAAGTACAACGTTGTCCCGGAAGAAAAACTTGCTTCCTTTTGCTCTGACAATGTTCCCCAACTCTGAGAAGTGTTTTTTCCAGCAGGGCAATGCTCCATGCCACACAGCCAGGCCAGTAAAGGTGTGGATGGAGTACTACCAGATCAGGACCCTGTCATGGCCAGCCCAATTTCGAGACCTGAATCCCATAAAAAACCTCTGAAATGTGATCAAGAGGAAGATGGATGGTCACAAGCCATGAAAAGAAGCCGAGCTGCTTGAATTCTTGCGCCAGGAGTAGCATAAAGTCACCCAACGGCAATGTGAAAGACTGGTGGAGAGCATGCCAAGACACATGAAAGTTGTGATTTTAAATCAAGGTTATTCCACCAAATATTGATTTCTGAACTCTTCCTAAGTGTAAGCATTAGTATTGTGTAGTTTAAAAATGAATATGAGCTTGTTTTCTTTGCATTATTCGAGATCTGAAGACACTGCATCAATTTTGCTATTTTGACCAATTGTCATTTTTCTGCAAATAAATGATCTAAATGACAATATTTTTATTTGAAATTTGGTAGGAATGTTGCCAGTAGGTTATAGAATAAAACTAAAATGTACATTTTACTTTAACACATACCAATAAATAGTAAAACCAGAGAAACTGATAATTTTGAAGTGGTCTCTTAATTTTTTCCGCGGCTGTATATGTAGGGTATAGGATAGTTTTCCAAAATTACTTTCGATAGTTGAGTGTGAGCTGTGAACTGCTTCAATGTGATGTTATTGCAGACTTCGAGAAAATGCAGTTGCCAAGTTGAAAAGCGCTAATCATCTGGTAAAAAGCATTGCTGTTGGCAATCAAACCATCCACTCCAGTAATGGTAAGTAAATGGAGGGGTATTGTATTGCAATGTAATTAAATCGTTTATATAATTTTCCCATGACAGACTGAGATCTATGGAAGTATAAAAGTGTCAGATATCCTGAATGGATAATGGCAAGTTGAATGATAACGATAATGGATTTAATATTAACTGCTGAACTAGGGGAGTCTGACGAGTCTGTTTACCTATAATGGATATGCTTTAGTTGAGTGTTAACTGTACAATCCACAACGCGAAGATCAGAAGCAAACAGCCACTTTGGTCTCCAGACGTAAACACACAACATCTCAACTTGAACTGCTCACTGGCTTTTGAAATGAACGTTTACCCCAAGGCGGCATGTTATGGGCGGGTTTTGGCACAATATTGCGGGCCTATCTGCCTCGTAGTAGAAATGCAACGTTTTTGATCTCAGGCCAATAGCCCCAGCTGACCAGAATATAGTCCTAGCTCACACAGGCTCGATAGTGGATTCACAGTATCAGATCAGAAGGCCAATGCCCAAATGTTCATATGGATATCAAATCATCCTCTCTTAGATTATTTTTGTTGTGTTTTTCTGCAGTCACAGCAGTGGCATCTACAAGTAGCACAACTCTTGCCAACAAAGGTCAAAAGCTGGGCCTGCCCCCCCTGAACACCAGTCAGCAGGATGCAGTTAAGGAGGCACTACAGAGGCCATTCACGGTGATCCAAGGCCCACCAGGTACCAGCCATCTGCACACCCACTAAGATATTAACACATGGTTGTATACTCTTTGCAGTTCAGCCAGGGCGCTAGCAACTGGGCTCAATCAACAGACTGACCCAGTGTAAAACAATATATTGATATATAGTAAAATAAATGGTTGATTTACAGCATAATATACTTTTCCATCTCAACTGACAGAAAAGAGTATCTGTGTTTATACTTGGGACATAGGGACGGGAAAAACTGTGGTTGGAGTCCAGATAGTTTTCCAATTTTTCCTGAAAAACCAACAAGTTGACAGATCCACCCCTGCCTCATCATTTAACCGAAACAAGGGCCCACCGAAGAAACGAGCCATTCTATACTGTGGGCCCTCCAACAAATCAGTGGACATTGTAGCTGGTAAGTTGTGAGTAACTAGATGTTGAAAAATATATACACACACACACACTGTGTGTGGAAGATGTCACAAGGTGCCTTTATTATGACGCCGCGCGACAGCTATTAGTCAGAGTTTTTTTTCTGGTTAGTTATTTTCTGTCAACTATTTCCGGGACACTGAAACACCGGGGTGCACAAAATTTGGTGGGCATGTAGCCTTACTAGATTAGCGTGGAACCACTGATTTTCGTCGGACTGGACCCCTTTTAAAGAGGGTGGCACGATTCAGTTTTCTGTGAATAAGTCGAAAACCGTAGGGCCTTGGAGGGCCACATGTTTTTTGTATGTTCGTCTAAAGGGGCCATGTCAACCCATCCCATAACCACTCATTTTATGTATAGCGCCACCTACTTAAAAATGAAAAAGCAAACATGAGGTGATGTTATTGCAGGTATCTCTGGCTGACATGGTCCAAACTGCACCATAATGCATGGTCAAAACTGCAACAGATACACACACATACACAGTAGACATTCGTATGCACACATACACACACAGTAGACATACAGCCGCGGAAAAAATGAAGAGACCACTTTTTAAAAATTATCAGTTTTTCTTTTTTTTTACTATTTATTGGTATGGGTTTGAGTAAAATTAACACTTTTGTTTCATTCTATAAACTACTGACAACTTTTCTACTGAATTTCAAATAAAAATACTGTCATTAAGAGCATTATTTGCAGAAAAATGACAATTGGTCAAAATAACAAAAAAGATGCGGTGTTTCCAGAAATTGATTTCTGATCTCTTCCTAAGTTAAAGCATTAGTATTGTGTAGTTTAAGAATGAATATGAACTTGTTTTCTTTGCATTATTCGAGATCTGAAAACACTCCATTTATTTTGCTATTTTGACCAATTGTCATTTTTCTGCAAATAAATGCTCTAAATGACAATATTTGTATTTGAAATTTGGTAGAAATGTTGTCAGTAATTTATAGAATAAAACTAAAATGTTAACTTTACTTTAACTCATACCATAAATAGTAAAACCAGAGAAACTGATAATTTTGAAGTGGTCTCTTAATTTTTTCCGCGGCTGTATGTACGCATGCACAAATACTTCCTTTAATAAATAAAAATGAAACACAAACCAATTTACACACACAAAACACACAAAAACACACTGACAACCATGACTTATTCTGTGCCAAAACCTACTGAACAGTTCGGCGGTCATATTTTGTAACGCTTTAGGTTACGTCTAGTTCATTAATGTGCCATCACCTGCTTCAATGGCGTCTACAGGGCAGCTCCTGAAGTTACACAGGGATGGGGTACTGAAACCGATGCGGGTCTACAGTGAGCAGATGGAGATTCTGGAGTTTCCGTACCCGGGCAGTGAACTGAAGCTGTGCAGGCAATCCCTTCGAGATCAGAAGCCCAAAGGGGAACTCAGGTTTGAGCATTTGAATCACTATCTGGAAATGCGGTTATCACGTTTCACCTTGTGAGGAGGTTGACCAGGACAATAGACACAGCAACCAGAAACTTAAGCAGGCATTCAGTATACGGCTATAATGGAAACATGAAGCCTAGGATGAACTGGGTATATCAAAATCCTGATGTTTTTCTGACCCTAAACAGAAATCTTATAACAATGCTAACATTTAATTTCAGTTTAGTAATCAGTTTACATAAATGCAGTCTTCTGAGGCACTGAATCTATTGCAGGCCAATCTCTCTGATGCATCAGATAAGAGAATCCTCAAATCCATTGTCAGAAGTAATCAAAACATTTGATGAGAACATCAAAAAAGGTCTGCTCATGGAGGGTGACCTTGAGAGGTGAGGCAGACTTCAAATGTACTGATGTGGGGAGGGGGGCATATATAGGTCCTAACCTACTGTTCATGTGTCTATCTGCAGATATAAAGACATCCTAACCTATTGTTCACGTGTCAGTTTGCAGATATAAAGACGTCCTAACCTATTGTTCATGTGTCTATCTGCAGATATAGAGAAGTCCAAAAGCAGGCTAAACTGCATGAGTTGCGTAAGCAGGATGTCATCCTATGCACCTGTGCAAGTGCCTTGAACCCAAACTTCATAGAGGCCATGGATTTCCGTCAGATTCTCATAGACGAGTGTGCCATGGTAACAGAGCCTGAGGCCTTAATTCCACTGGTTTCTCACAATCCAGAACAGGTTCGTTCAGATTAAAAAGAGTTAAATATAATTCAAATCCAAAGGGAAATTCCACAGACACTTTCACGGAAAGTCTTTACACGAAAATGTAGGGGTAATTATATAATCCACATTCTATAAATAAAATGAATGCGTAAATGAAGCACATGAAGGTTTGCCTTTTACTTCCTGGACGTACAGAAATAGTGCTAATGAATGTTCTTTGCCAGATTGTTCTGCTAGGCGATCATAAGCAGCTACGGCCTATTGTAGAATGTGCTGCCGTTAAGGAGATGGGTATGAAGCGATCCTTGTTGGAGCGATACATGGACAACGCATTGATGCTGGACACACAGTACAGAATGGTACTGTAGTACACTATCAATTTTTGCTTTCTAACTCTCACACACCAACAGACTGTACAGACTGTACACTGTGGTATCTAATATTCAAAGCACTGACCAACCAAGTTTGAATACATACTGATGTAAGCCTTTTTCTAAGCCATAAAACAATATATTTAATTAACTAATTATTTTAACATCTGTCCTTCTTTATCAGCATGAGGCCATCTGTGCCTTTCCCTCAGCTATGTTTTATGAGGGTCGTCTCAAGACAGGTGCAAAAAGGGGACAGTGCTACCTGCTAACCAAAAACATGAAAACAACGCCCATCGTGTTTGGCCATATCCAGGCCATAGAAGATAGTCTCATTGTATCAACTACCACTGGGAATGAAAACTCAAAAGCCAACCTAGAGGAAGCTTCACAAGCAGTAAGTTAGCAAACAGGAAATAATTGCACAAGACATGCATAAAAAAGTAATTGCACCACTTTCCTACAAGAAAATTGTGTGCATTAACTTAGTTCCTAACATATTGTATTTTCCAACACAATAAAGACCTGTGAAACAGGTTAGTAGCTCTCAAAAATTAGATTCATTCACATTACTTTCATCTGCGCTGATATATATGTTATTATACAGTGACCTACCTCTGTGAAATATTATCTTATAATATTATCCCATTTCCATTTTTTCCCCTGACAATAAAGGTCCGGGTTGCTAAACTCCTGATAAAAGTCTCAAAGGTTTTACCAGAGAATATCGCTATTCTTACACCATACAATGCACAGGTGTCCCAAATCAATACAAAGCTAAAAGAGAGTGGCATCGAAAATGTGACTGCATGTACCATAACAAAGAGCCAAGGTGAGCTCAACATCACTCTTTTACAACTTTGACTATTACATCTCATTGTACTAGTATCAATATATACTATATGTACAGTACATATTAATGAAAATGTTTTTTGTGTGTGTGTATGTACAGTGGGGAAAATAAGTATTTGAACCCCTGCCGACTTCGCAAGTTTGGCCACTTCCAAAGAAATGTGTGATCTAGAATTGTAATGGTAGGTGTATTTCAACAGTGAGAAAAAGAAAAAATTCAAAAAAATTCCAGAAAACTGCATTTTATAAGATTTATGACTTTATTTGCATTTGATGCAAAAAATAAGTATTTGAACCCCCAAGCAAACAGCAATAATTCTGGCTCCCAATGGCCAGTTATGTGCCCAAAAAGCACACAGATTAGTCCTCATTAAGTCTAACAAGGTATACCTGATCTCAACTGATGACCTGTATAAAAGAAACCTGTCCATGAATCATACTTCACACCTTCAACCTCACCACCATGGGCAAGACTAAAGAGCTGTCCAAGGACGTCAGAGATAAGATTGTAGACCTGCACAAGGCTGGAATGGGCTAAAAAACCACCGGCAAGCAGCTTGGTGAGAAGCAGATAACTATTGGTGCGATTATTCATAAATGGAAGCAACACCAAACAACTGTCACCCGCTCTAGGTCTGGGGCTCCATGCAAGATATCCCCTCGTGCGGAATCAGTGATCATTCGGAAGGTGCAGAATAACCCCAAAACTACACAGGGGGAGCTTGTGAATGATCTCAAGGCAGCTGGGACCAGAGTCACCAAGAAAACCATTGGCAACACACCACGCCATCATTTTTTGAAGTACTGCAGCACTCGCAAGGTCCCCCTGCTCAAGGAAGCGCATGTACAGGGCCATCTGAAGTTTACCATTGCACACTTGAATGATTCTAGGGAGGATTGGGAGACAGAATGTGGTCAGATGATACCAAAATCAAGCTCTTTGGCATTAACTCGACTTGCCGTGTTTGACAGGGGGGGGAATGCTGAATATGACCCCAAGAGTACATCATACCCACCATCAAGCATGGCGGTGGAAACATTATGCTTTGGGGCTGTTTCTCTGCCAAGGGTACAGGACGACTCCACCGCATCAAGGGGACTATGGATAGGGCCATGTAACGTGGAATATTGGGCTTGAACCTCATTCCCTCATTCCCTCCCATTGAAAACACAACCTTAAAGATTTGGAGAGGATCTGGAAAAAGGAGTGGACCAAAATCCCTCCTGAGATGTCCCTCCTAAACCTGGTGACCAACTACAAGAAACGTCTGACGTCTGTGCTTGCCAATAAGGGTTATTCCACCAAGTACTAAGTCATTTTTGTCAGTCAGTTTTGGGGGTTCAAATACTTATTTTTTGCATCAAATGCAAATAAAGTCATAAATGTTATAAAATGCATTTTTCTGGATTTTTTTGTTGATATTCTGTTTCTCACTGTTAATATACCAGGGTTCCCACGGTACCTGGAAAACATGGAAAACATGGAATTTATTTTTTCATTTTCCAGGTTTGGAAAAGTCATGGAAACTGGGCAAAAGTGAACACTTACATGGAAATTGAAACAGTTGTCCTGGAAAATTTTATTGGATGATGTGAAAAATAGTACTATTGAGCACAGAATTAAGATGCGTTTATAAAAACCTTTACATGTGAACAGCTTTTACTGTTGATAGAAATGGATGATCCCATGTTGTAGATGTAGAGCATGCTCTTGGCATCCTTTCTGGTATTGGATGTTGGAATTTGATGCAGGCAACCTGGTGAAATGGACTTTAAAAGTATAGTTTCGGATTGGTGGACTTCGGGAATATAGCCAAGAAACGTTACTCGCGATCTCAATAGAAGGGTCAAATACATACATTTCCCAGCCAACATGGGAGCCTTGACATCTACAGTGAAACATCTTACGCAAGTTAGGGTTATTATTTTAACTGTGCGGTAAACCTGGGTTTATCAATGTTAGGTAGTAAGCAGTGCAATCTTGCTAACTAGCTGGCTGCAACTTGCTGATTTTTACCTTGCTTTTAAAATACTAGAACTATGTTTGATCCCCATATGCAGTTTTACTCATTGACTTTTCCTAAAACCGTGTTATTCACCACATTTAGGGGAGTTTGTTTTGAATGTGGATTCATTAATGATGGTTAGCAAGCACATGCAGGTCTCAGCAGGGACGGGAGGAAGAGAGGGCCGTGGGAGCTGGGTTAGAAATGTGTCCCTAAGGGCCGTACACCAGCACACTGCTTTCTGAGGGCCGTACACCAGCACACTGGGGTGAGAGTAACGGGATCGGTGGAGGGAGAGAGAGACAGGGGATCGGTGGAGGGAGAGAGAGAGAGAGAGACAGGTGATCGGTGGAGAGAGAGAGAGAGAGAGAGGCAGGGGATCGGTGTAGGGAGAGAGAGAGACTTCTAGCCAACTTCTAGCATAGGTCAACCTCACAGTTGATTGTTCATCTACAGCTTGTTGCATTATTTCATGCATGAATATTATAAAAAAGACATAATCTCTAAGTATTTACAATGTAGACTTGACTGACACATCTTTTAAATCAAGTAAGTAGTCAGGTGTTTTAGGGGGTTGTGTGTGTGAGGGAAGGGGGGCGCTTCAGGGGCCTATAGATCATCACTTTATATGGTACCTGGAAAATCAGGAGGTAGCATGGAATTTTTTTTCAAGGCAAGCGTGGGAACCCTGTATACACCTACCATTACAATTATAGATCACACATTTCTTTGCAAGCGGCCTAACTTGTGAAATCGCAAGGGGTTCAAATACTTATTTTCCCCACTGTATATATACACACACAAAATGTTTTTTTTTTCATTGATCACTAATTTAGTCTAACTAATTCACACAAATTATCTCCCTCTCTGTCGCCCCCGTGTGTGTGCAGGGAGTGAGTGGCCATATGTTATCCTCTCTACGGTGCGTTCCTGTCAGCCTTCCGAGCTGCAGGCTTGTCCCAGCTACAGCAAAGCCTGGCAGGGGAGACACCTGGGCTTCATCACTGACCCCAACCAGGTGAACGTGGCCATCACGCGGGCTCAGGACGGCCTGTGCATTCTGGGTAAATGCATGCACTCAAGTCACATGACTCAACAGACAAAGGATGTTTGAAGCTGAACATGCCAGCAAATCTGATCTTCACCTTTGAGTCTTAGGGACAGCACAAAGTACTGTATTTCAATCAGTAATTACAGAACATGACCTCTCAAATTGACAGACTGTCCTACAAAGATTAATATTGCTCCTCTGATATCTGTGCACACTTAGAAATGTATGGGAAGAATTTTTAGATGAAGGTGAGGATTATGCACGTGTGTGAAATGTGAAACTTCACAAAATGTAGGGACTTCAACAAAGGTCCCAGCTATCTTCAACTTGAAAAAGCAGTCCAATATGTATGCAACGTTTTTAAAGATGTCTCTGATCTACTTTTGGGGGAAAGATGTTACCATCATCCTTGAGCGGAGTACTGTGAAGAGTGACTCACTTGATTTTTTCCAAAACCAACAGGTAACCGTCACCTTCTACGATGCAATGAGCTCTGGGCTGACCTCCTGGCACATTATCAAGCGGAGGGCTGTGTGGTGGACCCAGCCAAAGACCTCAAGGTGCTTCAGAGGCCAAGTCAACAACTAAGATAAAAAAGATGTGCATCAATGACAGTGTACGCTCATTTAAAAAGTGGAGAACTAAAAAACGTATAGTCAATTTGAAAATGTCACCTCTCATTTTGATGCATTTTGACTTCATATCTGGGTAACGGAAAGGCATGACGTCATGATGCTGTGCGTGCTTTTTACAGTCACTGGGGTGCACACATACTGTAGGTGCAATATGACAGTTGCGCTCAGATTTCACAGTTCAACTGCCATTTTAAAAGTGATATAAATGTTTGCTACAGTAAAACATGAACAAATGTAGGCTATTTGATGTTGCTCAAAGACTATCTCGAGGTATTCACTTAAAACATTTTAACACTTCATTGTTTTACCATAATGAAAATAATGATAACAATAATACATTTTAACTGTTTAGCTTGTAGCTCTAACTGTATGCTAGCTCACCTACTTGCAGTTTCATTTTTAGGGGTTTCAAATTAACATACAAAGTAGATAAAAAGTTGGCAAACATCCTTCCACGAAATCTTGGTGTTGGTGTTTCTTAAAATGACCGAAATATTTGTCTTGTTTGAATTGTATAACAGGGCATGAATACTATATGTTTGTATCAATTGTTCATCATTTATAGACAACAGTTTTTTTATGAGGAAAAGATCATTTATTTTGGAACACATCGCAATATGTGCATGTCTGATTCTTAAAGGTTTAGTCCTTGATTATAATTCACTTCAGTTTTTGTCAAATTCAGCTAAATTCTTCTCGGCTCTTCTAGCGGTCCTTTTAGGTTTTTGCTCGTGCACAGTCCTGGCTCTGTAAATGTGAAAAAAGACAACATGGCTTGGACTGTGCATTATACTATTCCAGCCAATCAGCAGCAAGGGTTTTTGTGCTCCAGCAAAAATCAAGGACCATCCCTTTAAAAGCCTTTGGGTAGGGAACCTCTTATAAATGAATGATAATGCATTGAGGTCATTAAGGGAGGGGGAAATTAAGGGTATTCAAGTACAGAAATCCTGCAATTCCTGCAACAGCCACAGATTTAGTAAATACAAGTTGTTCAGTCCAGTGTGTTCAAATGATTTTTTTCACAAAAATAAATCAAAAAACTAAACATGATACTGTTGCCACTTGTCTCCTTGCCTTTCAAAGATACTGAACAACAAAGTGACAAAAAACAACCCCAAAACTCTCAACTCATCAGAAAGGCGCAAACCATCAATCTTGTACCTCTGAAATGTCCAGACAATGGTGTAATGCTGAGATGACAAAGGCATTGTTTCTGCTCCTACTAAAACACACTGAAATCTAACCTGCTAGATAGAAAAATATCCAGGACATTTCCAATATATGTGTGGTTTGGTTCCTAAAAGTAACTAAGTTATACACAGACTAGTGCCAGTTGAAAGTGACTGTAAGATTGTCAGACTAATCTGTGTGTTTCTGCCATGTTACACTTGTTCTAGGTGGAGCAGTGCATCTTTGTGGGTGTTATATTATGGGATTGGTAAGGAGACAGCTAGTGGTGTAGTTATATTGAGAAGATGAGTTGAGGCATGGGTAACGAGACAGAACAGGTGGTGTACTCAATACCAAACAAAATTAAAATACTGTTGGTAATAATGACACAGTCACAGCAAGTGGATTTGCTGTGGTAAGACACCCCTCAGGTCACCTTAGTCTTCTATGTAACCATTTAGAATAAAGAATCCATTGGGCGTCCAGAACACAGGAGCTGTGTAGTCATACTTTATTCTTGTCACACTGTAGTGTTTGGGTCCAAGGAAGGAGTTGATAGTGAGTACTTCAGTGTGGACACATGCGTCCAATTTCCGATTTCAGTCCGATTTAAATTGGATATTGGACACATGTGACTCCCCAGAACTAGATTCATTGTGTCCAGCTTGAGTCCGACTGGACTCCGATGTAAACCCCTGGACACACGATTCGATTCCGCTGGGAATTGGACTGGGCGCGCATGTGTCTCTCGAAACTAGATTGAAATTGGACAACAACAACTTTTGCACGTGCTTGAGATCGTGCCCACAGACATATACATGCATCATATATGTCTATGATATGATAATCGCTGCTAGACGCTCAGTTCTTGTGCTCCCTCTCATTCACGTTGAAATACTGAAAGCGAAACTGAAACTTATAAACTGCAACGCAACTGTTTGGGACAGAATGCGCTAATTCAGTGAACAAATATTTTCATATTACTTTTTCACCAGTTGTTAGTCATGTAATCCTTTCATATCGATGTGAATCAATCAATACTAATACAAATTTAACTGTGGTGTGTTTTTGTTTCATTTCACAACGTATTTACTGTATAATCAACGGTAGCAGATGTAAACATTCCGCATTTGATTTGAACTGACACGGCCAAGAACTAGTTGTGTCACTGCCATGTGCTTAGAGATAGAGCAGTTAACCCCCCATGGAGACCCCATGGAGAGAATTGAATGGGATCGAAGTGCTGCCATCATGTGTCCACACTGATTACTTGACTTGGAGGGAAGAGTGTGTGTGGTTCAGTCCACTTTGAGGTGTCTCCTGAGGAAATGGCGCCTTCTCTGGCTGATAAAATGCTTCATGTTTATAAAGAGACCTAGAGGATTAAAAAAGTCATAGATGATACACTAATTCACTGATTCACTTTCTATCTGTCCTGCCCCCCCCCAAAACACACACACACACACACACTCACACGCACAATATAATTTCACAATGTTAGGAGGCTTTACTGGTTACCACAATGTTACGGAAGCTCTACTGGTTACTACAATGTTCATATCATTTACAGTTTATTTCCAGTGTTGGTATAACCTAATGCCAACCTTAATCTTTCTCAATTACATAACTGAATCCACTTACCCAGAAACATGACAACCAGATATAGCTTGAGTGTGAAGGAGAAGCTGATGGATTGGCCCAGGGCTGCAGGTAGAGGGATGCTGTACAGACCAGACTCATCAAAGATGCTCAGAGACTGCACAACAGCCACCGCTGCAAGACAGACAGTCAGAGAGAGAGAGAGAGAGAGAGAGAGAGAGAGAGAGAGAGAGAGAGAGAGAGAGAGAGAGAGAGAGAGAATGAGGGAGTGTGTGTAATGCAATAAAGTCTGATAAAAAAGGAAACATTAGATGTGTGGAGACAACTTTGTGGAATGAAAGGCAAAAAGAGGGCATGAAGGTTGAAACACAAGCAGGACAGAGATAGTCAGTGTCTTCTCACCTTCGGCTAGTGTTCCCAGTGGGTAAAGTACAGCCCAGATGGTAAACCTAAGCCAGGTGAGGAGTCTCCACTCCAAACCAATGCAGGCAAGCATGTAGAAAGGGTACCTGTGCGAAAGCAGAGAAACGTAATCATATCATATTGTAACATGCATAAAAGTGTGTCTCAATAGACATTTTGGGCATTTTTCACTCTTAACTGGATCAGATATGTCTGGAAAACACATACGGTTAGAAAGCACTTCAGCTATGAAGTATTATGGGGATCAGGGATTTTCCTACCTGAAGATCTCAATGAAGCTCCACAGGTAGAAGACAAAGAACACCACAATGCGCGTCTGCATTTCCCCCAGGCTTCCAAAAATGACAAAGAGTATGACATTTCTCCCCATGACCTGTTCAGACCAAGCCCAGTAAAAAAAGAGAAGGAAGAAAACACTCTTAAAATAATAGTCTCCATTTTTACCTACCATATTGCAGCCCTGGCCCAGCACTTAACCGTGCTCTGTGATCCATTAGACATACATTAAAGTTACATGATCTTAACACAGTCCTGAGGGAACCACCATTAGTACTTAAAGGGGCAGTGCACCCAAAAATGAAGCTTTTGGCAATCAGCAGCCACATTCATGGAGACACATATGGAGTTTAGTTCCCCCCCCATGGAGCACACGAGAACATTTGTTGTCATTTCTCTGATTTATGTGGGTTGAAAGAGCTGGTCGGACAAATAAGATGAGTTTCATTCAGTGTGTACTGAAGAATTCTTAAACAAGAACAAACCAACCTATTATTACAGCTCAGTGTTAACTGCATGATTGCACTGTACCTGCACCATGACGGGGAAGACTGCTGTGTTCACCAGACCCAAAGCAGGGTTAATGACCTCAAACACCGCCAAAATCTGACAAATGAACATCATGGTCCAACAGAACCTAAAGGTTTGGTAAACTGAGTCTTAAACAGAAGAAGAGACAAAACACTTGTTCAGATCACCGGTCATACTCTGGAACTCATGGAACTCAAAATACAAACAAGATTCACTGCTCTGCCACAATCTGGCCACACAGCCATTCAGTGAACAATTTGAATTCAGAAGATTAGAAGTCCAGAAAAAGTTAATCACTAAGACAGCTATATGCAGTGGTAATCACATCCCATCACCTTGCGACAAGACCAATGGTCACGGGAACACAGAAGAGGATTTAATCACTGATTGATCACTGAAAAGAAAGAGTTGAGAACTTGGTCCCTGTTGAGCGCTGAATCTGAGACAAAAGGGTTGCACTGTGCTCACCTTTTCCCTCAAGAACAAGATGCACCGTCATACTGGAAAAGATCCATAAAAAGCCCAAGAACTGAATCAGGTTATAGGTGAAAAGGTAGATCTTCGTAAGGGTCGCTGTGACTGGAAAGAAAAAAATCAGATATCAAAATAACTATTCACAGTCTGACCAAACAAGCAGTGGTAGAATTAGCAAGTAAGGTATAGGGGGTCAATGACCTATGGTATAGTGTAGATATAATACTTTCCTAAGCTTCCCTCGGGATAAATAAAGTATCCATCTATCTATCTATCTATCTATCTATCTATCTATCTAATGAGCTAGACTTTGCGTACATATTGCATAGGCTTTTGCATTTCTATCAGTGAAATAGCTGCAATGTAGGATAAGCCTATTGAGCCTTGAGGCTGACTCTGACTGAGTTGGGTAGACTACTTTAAAGACAGAAACCCTGATGCAATGACCAAGAAAAAGATGCAGCAGTTTGCCACTCTTACCATCCCTCGCCCTTGGCTCTGAGCTGTTTGGGGTCAGCTCCTGGAACATAATAATGTGGTCAATAAAAGATAAAATGCATTGATTTGGCAGTCGTTTTTATCCAAAGTATCCATTCACCCCTGCAATATCTAATAGCATACTTAATTTAGGCTTAACTTAAATCCTTACAGAGTACAGAAAAGCTAATTAAGATAGATAGGCACTGACAATGTTATCCCCGCCTTGCACTTCTTATCAAAGTTTTAATTACTATACAGTCAGCTTAAACTTCCCTATAAGGTGCTACAATCAGGCAGGTACACTCTCTCCTCCCTAAACAAGTAATCGGCGAATGTAAACACGTTGTAGAACATAGGCTATTCAATTTTAACAGTATCCCACCGCTGTGTCCATTTCTTTTTCCAGGGTGGATGCAGCACTCACTACGGGAGGACGTTTCGTGATTTCCTGATACTGTAAAAGAACATAGTAAAGTGATAAATAACGTTTCAGTACAAGTGAGAGAGGCGGTACTTTTAATATAAGGTACAGTAATCGTTATGTAGTGTAGATAACAAACGATCGAGATTTACCGTACCTCATCAGTAGTTCAACGCAAGTTAAAGACGCAAAAAATACCTCTGATTTGCACATGACATGTTCGGTGTTGTGAGAAAACAAAAGCTCGCATTGTTTAGGGCAAAACTGTTCAGTAAAAACATAATTCTGCAATATATTCTTTGTCGGGTCTCTGCCACTATCGTTTCGTAGCACAAATAAGGGCGGATCCTGGCATGCATGGATCCAGCGTGCGCGCACCCAGGGGTCCTACGTGCTCGGGCACTTCCAAAAGTGAGCAGGGTAGATGTGAATAATTTGAACATACTGACAGCACATTGGAAACATGTAGAAGCATTATATGGCTACATATATCTTTTAGATTTAATTTCCAGGTGCAACGGAATGTTCTGGTCATGGCTGTGCAGATGTACTTTGAATTGAATATTCAAATGATTCAATGACACCCACATCATGACAATATTCACACACCCAATGACAGGCCACAGACCGGTTATTGTTTTTAAATTACATTTATTTAAATAGGACATCTTTTGTTTGTAAGAATGATTATTAGAACACATGAAAGCGACAGTCTCTGATCTCTCTCATATCAGAGAAAGGATTCTCATAAACGATATTTAGAGAGTTCACACTTTGGTGAGATCTTTACTCTCAATGGCAGAGCCAGCACAGTAAGCCTAACATTCCCCCAATCCAGAGTCAGTGCAATGGGGTAGCCATCCCATGACACTCACAAACACAGCCATAGCAACTGGCATAGGATTTCTCAGAGCAGGGCCCAGTCTGCGTTTCTAGGGGATGTGTAAAATGGTCCAAAAATAAAAAAAAAAGCAAATAAAAAATAAAATATCAAATCACGACTCTACAGTGACATCTGTACTTTTCAGAGGCTTCTAAAAATAGGAGTACAAAGGCTACGGAGGCAAGCTGCTGTGGACAGCATTCACAAAGATTTGACATTTTACCATAGACATTGAAAGCCCCGCAAGCATCCATCCATACATACATTACATATTTTAACTTGCTTCTGGCGTGTTGAACCTCCATCACATCACAGTTCTGTAAACAAACCTCTTCTTTTATCCTGACTGTAGAGTAACAAGTCTGTGAGGATGTAAGGGGCTGCCCGATATCAAAACCTCTACGAAAAGGCTTACTTCACACAAGGCTGCCAGGACAAGGACAGTCAAACAAGACTTATACTAGCCTTGTGGTTATGGACTGTTATGCATAAACATGACGGGTGTAAAGACAATTGCCTGCCACACTACGACATAGAACCCTGTCTGGAAGAGGACCATCTCAAAGAGGGCCGATGTTTAGCGTTCTGATGAAGTCTGCAGTGAGTAAGATGGAAGGCCATCTTACAATCACATGTCATTCTTGCGGTACCTCAATGGCTGAACTCACTTCGACACTCATCACCAGAACTTTCAGTGCTACATCCCACACTTAAACAAAGTACATACAAAGACAAAAAATATGAAAAAGAAAAGAAAAGAAAAAATACTACAGACATGTCTTGCAAGAGTGAATGTCACTCAATTTGGCTCTCAGGGGGCAGCTGGTAGTGTATTACATCTGACCACACCTGCGAGACAAAAGGGAATAATGGAGGGCTGGTTTACAGTAAACGGAGGGGAGGGGATGGGATGGGACTGAGACTCGGGTTGTGGAAGGAGGCAGACGGGACCAAACAGGCAGGCAGGCAGGCAGGGTGGATTGATGTTGGTTGGTTGGTTGGTTGGTTGGATGTTAGTCTCAGTAGAGGAGCTAATGTTAGCCTTAGCACACACAGCTCAGATTAAGGCTAAGATTTGCCTTGCTAGCCTTGTGTTTAAGCAAGTGAAAGATTTTTCCTTCGTTGTTTTGGGATGTTATCCATCCAGATAACAGTTTAACAAAACAAAAAACAAATACAAAAACAAAACAAAAAAGACATATGGGGGAAAGTAAACTAAAATCTGCATGTAGAACCATTTGCAAATAACTAAAATGAATAAATATGTCTGAAATTGTAAATGAAAAAAAGGACCCCATCCCCCTCAGAGAAAAAGAAAATGCAAGTGCATGCCACTCCATGTTCCATGCATGTACTCGATTTACAGTTTGAAAAATACAGACTTCCTTCTCCTAGAGACCTCACACACTTCCTATATATGTTGACTTGTACAATCAGCAAGTCCACATTCTGCACCCCCAAAAACAGGCCACACACAAACACACTCATGGCTCGGACAGGTTAAGCTGTGCCTAAAAAAAAGCCATTCAGCCACATTGGGCATACTGAATAAAACTTTTTTTCTTAAATAAAAAAAAAAGTAAAAAACAAAACAAAAAAAATCTAAAACAAACTCACAGAAAAAAAAGTGCAGAGAGGAGAAACTATGTGGGGGTCTGCTGCAAACAATACTGCCGTGGGATGGTTTGGGTTATTCTATCATTTATTTGGGTAAAAATGACTGAATAAAATAAAATAAAAGGTTAAGAGATAAGTAGTAAGTTTGAGATGCCAAGAAGAGGCCCATCAGCAAGGGATGCTGGGACCACAGTGCTGCTGCTGATACGGAGGCCACGCTTTGAAATGGGTGTTCTGGAGAGTTCTTCACGATAGGCTGTGCCACCCTCAATCCTCTATGTACTCCCACAGGTCCTTCTCATAGCCCTCGTGCACGTGCTGCAGCAGTACTCGCCGTCGACTCTCACAGTATCTGCAGAGGAGGGAGGGAGGGAGAGAGAGAGAGGAAGAGAGGGAGGGAGAGAAAGAGACAGAGAGAGAGAGGGGGGGCAGAGAGGGGGCACAGAGAGAGAGAGAGAGAGACAGGAGGAGTAGAAGAGGACAGAGAGGGGATGAAGAAGAAGAAAAGGGAAGCGCAAGAGATGGAGTGGTGAAAAAACAGACCAGTACGGCAGACACTTTTATAAACTTCACAATTCAAATAAACTGCTGTGTTCTGGGCCCCCAAGGCTGAGCCATGACGGTTCCTCACCTGTACTTATCTTGAACTTTCTGTTTGATGTCCTGCAACGAGTCCTGGGAAATATCTCGCTCTAGGTATCCAGACAAAGTCTCTGTAGCATTCTCCAGATCGGCCTGATTGTTCTGAGAAGGAAGCAAAGGAATTCCCTTAAATTTGATGACTTCCAGACCCACTCAAATATCGGTCACTAATTGTTGTTTTTGACATTATAGTAGAATAAAAGAATACAAAAGAACAATAAGAAATTAAGCTTAACGTCTGCCAACCTTCAATCTGTCATTTTAATTACACAAAATATTCTACATTTGATTTAAATAAATGAGAGGTACCACAGACTCAGAGAGTGACAACTGAACACAGTTCCATGGGCTTTTTAGCGTTCATCAACGACTTGATGGTTAGTTTGAATAGTGACAATGTACACATTTTTCCTCTCTGTAAAAGCAGTAGCCACTGTGAAGTAGCCACTATCCTGCCTCCTTGACCTCCCCCCCTCACCTCGAAGATGATGGACTGGTTGTTCTTCTTGAGGTAGAAAGCGAAGACGTAGGTGAACATGAGCGTGGATCGGCACTGGCACAGCACGTCCACGGCCTTCTTCAGGAACTGCACCTCGATCCAGGACATGTTGTGCTGCTGCATCTCCTCCATCTTCTGCTTGACCTGGGCGTAGAGCTTGTGCTCGAAGCGCAGGCTCTGCATGTGGTTCATGTAGCGGTTGCAGTAGAAGAGGTACCGCTGGAGGGCCGCCCGAGAACGCTGCACCATACACAACTGGGTTTACATTCTAGCATGCGTCTGGGCGCTACATGCACAAATGCAACACTACGCATGCACGCACACACACATCCACACACACAGCTATAAACCATACAGATACACTAATCCCTCACACACACACAATTTACCACAAACATAAAAACCATCCTACACATAAAGGCATAACGCTAGTAGCACAATGCTAGATATGGCCCAGAAAATGCTGGTGGCAACAAGAAATGTAAAGGAACGGCCATAGTTTATGTAATATGAATATATGTGCCCCATATGTTGTGCTACACTGGCATATCACTGAGTGGTATTGTATACACTAGAATTTGTCTTATGTAATCGTCATCATACAACTGAACATTCCCACATTGAAATTATAACCTTAAACTCATAGTGCATTTAGATCCATCCATCCATCCATCCATACATAGTGCCCTGTCTACTCGGGATAAAAACTTAGTTCACCTCCTGGGCATCTCTGGCGGCCTTGGCGTCATCCTCATTGTAGCGATTGCAGTTGTACCTAAAAAAAAAAGTGACGGAGCACACAGATTGCGAGAGTAATTACTGACAGGAAACGAGAGGACTTCTACACCTGCATTGTACAATACTCTCACTGTAAAGTCACCTAAAATCAACAGCTAGATGAATTTGGTAGAGCTGAACAGCTTGAATCAGCTCAAGATGAATGGATGGATAATTATTATTATTTGTTTTATTATAGAACTATGTGCCCATAGAACATAATTAAAAAGCTCCTCTGATGTGCATGCTTTGATTGTGACTACCAGTGTGATTTCAATGGTATCACTGTGTTACTCAGCATGTTTGCATGATGCGTGTTTGGGAAGAATATGAGGAAAATGCTTTTTATTCTATTTAATTTCAACACCAGCCTTTGTGTAGTACACAGTGGAGTACATAGGCCTATAGAAAGGTTGCCTGTGTGGAGATGGGAGAACAATGTTAGCCTAAACGTTTCTCATCCACGCTTGAACAGATCTGCCGGATTACAATGCTCAGTGCTACTACAGGGAGTTATCCACTCTGTAATAGCTGGGTATTGATTGGGATGGACAGTTGAAGGAAACCAACTTCGTTCTTATTATTAATTATCTTCGCTTCTTTTTTTGCAGGAAGCGCAGGAGATAATTAGCCAATTGAAAACGTAGTCACGAGTAGCGTGTGTGTAACCAAACAATTAGCTTGGACTGTGTGGTCGCCTTTAGACTACCAACGTGTTCCTTGCAGTTCTCTAGAGTGGTCTCTGTTCCTCTCTCGGAGCACACAAAAAATTGCATGACGGCTCATGGTAAGCAATTGAGTTCCCTCACGTCTTTCGACTACTACACTCCTAATATCTATGTAATGCCTCTGTTTGATGACACCTCATTGTCAAGTATACCTCCTGATGGCTATACTTTTGTTTTCTTTTTCTGTCGGTCAGCGGTTCCATGATTCCATTCAACTGTGCCACAACATATTCTGTGAGTTTAGCACTCTGCCAGCGGAAAAACTTTGCGTACTGGCAGTGGCCAATGGTTTGAGAAAGGTTGAGTGAGACAAAAGTGTTTGGTAAACAGGATCTGATAAGTGTGTGTGTGTGATAACGGAGTGTATCTTCAGATTAAGACATTCCTTACCAGGCAGATCCATGGGGCTCCCAGGGGCCGAGACACACCCAGCAGAACTCTGCCTTGCAGTTTTGGTTCCGGCACACCATGTGGTTGCAGCCACCGTCCTTCTCGATGGTCACGTGACACTTTGGGCATTCCTGTACAACAGAGGACACCAGTGGACATTCATACAACACGCTCGTCACACTGCCAGATGCTACTGAAGCGCATCAACCTGCTCCTACATTCCCATCACAGTGTCATAATGATTTTTACTTTCTGGAGCTTTAAATACGTTTAGATTACCCATCTGTAAATAATGATGAGGTACAAATGGAAGAGGATTATGTGAATACAGACTTTTGTGTTTGCTGCGATCCAGTTGGATGTTTCGCTGTCATCATCACACTTCTTGATCCATTTCCTCAACCACTGGAGAGCACACAAGGAGATTTGCACAACTGAATGAACGAAAGAAACTTTCCCCAAACACAGAAATCAATTATTTGTATCCATTTCACCTTTAGAGTGTCATCATAGCATAGTAAGACCTCACATCAACACATATGAAACACACACACACACACACACACACACATATATCCTTCATTCTTTCGTGAAGAACACTTCAATCGAGCACCTAAGATCAGAGCGGGCCTGCTGGTGCCCAGAGCGGGCGAACTAATGAGAGTTTAGCCTGGCCTGGGGCTGCCTAATGAGCCCTCCTGGTGAGAAGCCAGCCACGCTTTAGAGGGGAGATGCCCACCAAAATAACATCTGCCCTCATTTCCACAGCCTTGGCTCAAACACACAGGGGCTGCTTCGCTTCATCTGCTACTTCAACTCAAATCCTTTCTACAGTAATTAATACCAAGAAAAGAGATAAACTCTACAAACTACTAACATCTTCATCACGGAAATGTATTCATTTAAAACATCTGAATTCTTCCAAATACTTTCCAAATCTCCACAATCAATTACGTATACAAAAATTAAAAAAAGACTGCTGTTGCATACCTTGCACTTGACTGGGTCATGCCAGTTCTCTCCACAGTTGAAGCTGGTTGTAAAGAACATACAACAGAGTTGTGTTATTATGATCAGATCCAGGGCAGAAGGGGTATTTGGAAATTATACATGTACGGATATAAGAGCAGTGCCGTCACAAGTCAGGAGTTTAGAGATATGAATGGATTTGCAGGGTACTCACCAGAACTGTCGGCCACACGAACAGCGAACAGGTCTGGCATCGGGGTACTGGACTTTAACCACATGGTGGCAGTCAGGTGCTGGGCACCATTTTAACAGTCGATTGCACTGAAGAGGAGGGAGAGGAGGTAAAAGATTGTATGTAGAATGAAGACTAAATATGAACAAATAAAAGGGCTGACAAGTTAGAATGTTTTGCCATGTCGCATTTTTTAAAAACCAACACACATGTGGCGGCACATTTTAAGTGCCACTTCTTACATGTCTTCCATGCTCTGAATGAATACAGTAGCCAGTGAGTATTATTAGAGCAACATCTCTTTGGAACATTCTTTAAGATGCTTCAAAGCTTCAAGATGGAGATTGGCGATTCCTTACCTCTACAAAACTATTTGTGATTAAATGCTGGTACTTCAACTTCACCTTTGAGTCTGTGATAAGTCTCCTGGTAAAAAGACACAAATGTCTTCACCAAATAGCCCTTTTCAAGGAAAACTAAAATAGTTTGATGTTGCCCCCACCCCTCCTCCAATACTTGAATCAAAATCCTAAAATAATTCAATTTATTTCAAACCCAGGACTTAAACAACATAACACGTACTGGTCAGGTCTTTTAACATTTCCAGCTACTATGCTTGTGGATTAACAGCAAGCAAGACTAAAATGTCCGTGGAGTACACCCATTGATGAATCAAATATTCCTGAATGAACAAAGGCATCAGTCTCACAGGGATACTCACATGACTGTGTTGTCATCTACTAAAATATCACAGCTGTGTGCAGGACAAGAGATGGTCTGTAAATGAAACCAAAAAACTGCATTTTACTTAAAGAGGTAGACACAGGTTGTGTGTGTGTGTGTGTGTGTGTGTGTGTGTGTGTGTGTGTGTGTGTGTGTGTGTGTGTGTGTGTGTGTGTGTGTGTGTGTGTGTGTGTGTGTGATTGCAGGTGTGTGTTGCAGTGTACTATGGTATGAGGCTAAGACAGAGCAACATGTTCATTTGGAGTTGTGGATGAGCGCTGTTCAAGGTTACAAGCAGATGTTGGCAATATGCATGATGTGTGTGTTTGTGTGTGTGTGTGTGTGTGTGTGTGTGTGTGTGTGGCAGGTAAACACACCTGTCCCATCCCTTCTTCTATGATTTTGGTGGTCAGGTAGTCTCCCCAACACTGCATACAGAACTTGTGCCCACACTCCAGTCCAGTAAAGTACTAAGAGAGGAAAGCACACAAAGGAAACATTTACAGATCTTAGGATATCACTCTGCCCAATGTACAACGTACCTTCTGGTGATCTGTGGGGTGATCATTCATGTCTGGTCAGTGAAATAAAACCAGCACAGTGTGCACACAGTTTTACTTTTATTTTTACAGTTTACTTAAGTTCTATTTCATCTCCAGGTGCACTAAACTGTACTGTGTCAGCAGGGAGCAAAAAAAGTTCAAAAATAAACTCAGCACAAAAAACAGCATAATCAAAAACATTGCATTGAAGTGATGTACAGTTGACCAGCATGGAAACACATTTGCTATGAAAGTATTTGAAAAGGAAAGACGGAAATGTATCTAACTAGCTCCAAATCAAATGAATCCCAATTAGCCGCAGCTGCTTGCATGACATTCTATAACATAAGAATTAACACCAAATTGATAAATTAACTTCAGTGGCCAGTTCTAGATCAACATCTTGTTTTTTCCTTATTCACTATGTGTATAATTTGGGTTTGTATAAACTGTACTCTATAAACCCAATTCTATTAAACTATAAACAAAAAAAATAAAAGGTTACTAACCGTAATTATCATGCTATGTCTCTAGCAATGCTATGTAGATAATTAGTGATAGGAAAGCAGGCACAAACAATTTTTTTAATTTTTTAAGGTAAATGTTGTGATGAAGATGAACCCATGAATCTATGCTACTTTTTACTTCAAACAACTTGAGGTTGGACAATTTGTTTTATTTTACCCTATGCTTAACATCTAAGTGTCACCAGGGTGATAGGATCCCCCCCACCCAACAGCGATTTGGTTGTGTACACATCCATGAGCCCACAGCACTAGACCCGTTTATGTTGACATGCTGAAACATGAGTGAAGTGATGCGAATGTGATACTGAAGTCCATTCAATGTTGCACTAAAGCACATAGAACTGGTTGTTCCTTTTAATAAATGCATCAATTCTTTCAATTACAATGTATTAATGCATTGAATATAATCTCTTATGATTTGTTAAGAACATTGGTTTAATAAAAGCATGTGCATTAAGCTTGAATCTTGAAATATACAAATCATACAGGATTATTTTGAAACTATTTGTCTGATCGATTAATCGAAAAAATAACCGACGGTTAGTTTAAACCCTAGTGTACTTAAGTAGCCCTTCTGCATTTTAAGACTGTGTGTAGTCCTTAGTTTCAATCCATAACATGCTACCCATTGCCCCAGGCAGATTTCAACTTCTACATGCAAATCACTTTAGACACATGAAAATACAATAGGGGAGTTTGATAGATGTTCAGTGTGTCTGCTGGAGGAACACATTTGCATTTTCCGATGTACGGGTCTAACAACACCAAACCCTGAACAAAGAACAAGAGCTCTTCATGCCTATCATAGGAATGATTCTTTGCTGTCTACACTTGCATTTGAATGGCAAATATAAGACAATGATCACTGCATTAACAACAACTAAATATTGTTAGCCATGACTAATAGACACTGTGAAGATCATACAGTCTTAGCTTAGTGTCAACATATGGGATATGATTTCCAGACAGCCATTTCTGTGGCTAAGGGGAAGTGGTGTGGAGACTAACCGAGTTTGGGTAGGTGAGAAAACAGATTTGGCAGGGCATGTCCTGGGCAGAGGACCTGGTGCTCATCGGCCGCGTCCGGGACTTCTTACTGGGGTTGATCACATGGCACTCGGAGAAGAGTTTATCCAGGTTGCCATCGAAGTACCTGCAACCAACAGCAACCATCTCGAAAGTCAGCTAGACATAAAACATTTGAAAAAGTCAGTATGGGGAAAGGCGATGCTAAGGATTTTTGTTGAAATAATTGGAACACACCCCTGCTGCAACAACATACCCTTGGTTTATAAAAAAAAAGAGCAAAACAGCAGATAGGTCCATGATCTTATTCATGCAGAAAATCACAGCCTACCTCTCCATAAGCTTCTCTTTGTCCCAGTTGAAGTGACTGAGGAGCATTCTGGTGATGGTGGCAGGGTTCTGAAATGGGGAAGCAGCCGTCAGGAGCAGGTTCACACTGGTCACTGGTCACGTAATGCTAGAGCCACCTCACAGCGGTCAGGAGCAGGTTCACACTAGACACTGGTCGCCTAATGCTAGAGCCACCTCACAGCGGTCAGGAGCAGGTTCACACTAGACACTGGTCGCCTAATGCTAGAGCCACCTCACAGCCATCATGAGAAGGTTCACACTAGAAACTGGTCACTAGTCAAGTAATGCTAGAGCCACCTCACAGCCGTCATGAGAAGGTTCACACTAGACACTGGTCCCCTAATGCTACAGCCACCTCACAGCCGTCATGAGAAGGTTCACACTAGACACTGCTCACGTACTGCTAGAGCCACCTCACAGCCGTCAGGAGCATCCTCACACTATACACTGGTGGTCACTGTTCACGTAATGCTAGAGCCACACTGGTCACTGTTCACGTAATGCTAGAGCCACCTCACAGCGGTCAGGAGCAGGTTCACACTAGAGACTGGTCACTGGTCACATACTGCTAGAGCCACCTCACAGCGGTCAGGAGCAGGTTCACACTAGAGACTGGTCACTGGTCACGTAATGCTAGAGCCACTTCACAGCTGTCAGGAGCAGGTTCACACTAGACACTGGTCACATACTGCTAGAGCCACCTCACAGCCGTCAGGAGTAGGTTCACACCAGACACTGGTCACGTAATGCTAGAGCCACCTCACAGCCGTCAGGAGTAGGTTCACACCAGACACTGGTCACGTAATGCTAGAGCCACCTCACAGCCGTCAGGCCGGCCTTTCTTACCACCACAATCCACTGTCCAGCCACAGATGTACAAACAGGGATCATGATATCTGACTTACTTACAAGTCAGAGGAAGGCTACATCATGTCAACATAACACAAACTGATACTACCTTGTAGTGCAATCTACCTATATAGGTGACTACAATGAATACCACCCTTGTGCCCACTGTGTGATGCTTGACCAATCCTGTACTTTTATATATTTTCAGAGAGGCTACTACCCTATGTACAAGAGCCATATGCATGTAATGAAATCTTCACTACCAACGTTGTCTTTGAAACCCTTCAGCCAACACACAGTCGTTTATGTCTTGTCAGGACTGGCTAATCAAGGCAACATGCTGTTACCAATGCTGCTGCTGCTGCTCTAGGCCAGTACGCAGTAGTATCCGTGCTCCATGCAGCCTGCTCTGCATGTTCTCTGTAGAGCTCCTGAGAGGATAGCAGCTGTGACTTCAAAAGGGAGATTTGAGTTAAGAATAGCACTGTGTGGCTGCATCCCTGACAGACTCGTGTTTATGTTATCCCGTGTGCCAACTGCCAAAGCATTACATCCATCGGTTGCCCTTGTTTCATGGCTACCCTCAGGCAGTTGAGATTCATTGATAGATTAATGAGAATTTAAACATGTCTGGGACATATGTCACCGCATCCTCTAGCCTATAAAGTCAAATTATATGTAGGAGACCTCGGAGAAAGATATAGGATTGACTGTTGATGGTGACCATTTATCATTAACATTAATGAATTGCCACACGTGATGTGTTCCACCCCCCATGGTCTCTGGCTCTTGCCTGGACTACACAATTATCAAATCAAATTTCAACTCGGTGCAAACACAACTTATATGTGCGATACCTGTATCATTACCTGCTCGGTTGGTTGGCTAAACCAGTAGGCCCACGAACAGTTGACGTTTACAGCTTGCTGCTTATATGCCGTAGTAAGCTGGGTTATTTAACGTGAAACATCTAGCTAGGTGACCAGCCACATCCGTAACGTTGAAGGGTTAGCTGACCAGCGATAGCATAACAAGATAACGATGGCCACCCCTGTCATCGCTAGCTTCAGATGAGCAAGTAAAACTTACCTAGCTATCTGCTAGCCAACTAACTCATTACATTGCCTGGCGGCTAACGTTATTTTTACCAGGTAGCCTATCCATCATAGGTGAAAGGCTACTCATTAGCTAAATATATTTGTTATAAAGAATACCTGAAGTTGTTGACAACCCCTGTTTTGCAAACGTGGCTCGTAATACACACGTTAACTTTTACTCTCGACCCATTAACGTTATTTTAACTTAACGTGTTTGATGTTGCTAGCTTAGGTAACCTTAGCTAGCTATCGATAGCTGTGGCCAATAGTTAGCCAGATGCCACAGCTAAGTAAGCAGTAGAGTATGGCCAAGGGATAGTTGACTAGAAGAATAAAATGTCCTACAAAATCAAACGAATAATGTGAACTATCCAATTACATGTATTTGTAAGCATATTTCTTCTTTGTCATTTGTCGTCACCGGCTGGTACTTGCATGACTTAGCTAGACAGAGAAGAGGTAACTACATTACTAAGCTAGCTAGCCAGAAAGCTTGTTTTTATTTCGCAACCTTAGGCCTAGGAGCTTCTGACATTCCCGGTCTCTCCTACTATTTTTACCTGCCTTGGAGTATACCTCACCTGGATGACCTCGTTGACCTCTTTTATACACTCGACCATATGCTGGAGAATTTGTTCAGCGGTCAAGACCTCAAAACGGTAGTCCTCCTCATCCTGTCCAGGCCCAAGGCCACTGCCTCCGGTTTCTCCACAGTCGTCTCGCTCACCACCAGCCACTACAGGATCAACCAATTCCACCTCCCCGAGATCTAGGGTGTCTTCTTCGGGTTCGTCTTCACCGCTGTCTTCGCTGCATTCCTCTTCCTCGTCGTCATATTCATAATTGTAACCCTCGTCCGAGTCCATTACTTAAGAGATTAGTATTATGTCGAGAAAAGATGATAGCAAAGCCAGTAACCAATGTTGTCAACAAAATTTAACACAAAGGGTCGAAAAAATCCCAGTTCCAAATTTTCCACTGTAACATTAGCTAGCTACAGAATCCACATTCACAACGGTAAAAGCGTCGCTGCCACTGACTGGGCCAACAAAGAGACGTATTACGCTGTTACGTCATCATAAACGAGCGAAAGGTGGAAAGTCTTTTGTAAGTTGTTTTTTTATCATTCAAAATACTCAGAGCCATTAGCTTTTCAGAAATACTGACAGGTTTTCATATGTTGCCTAAACTCAACAGAATAAGTCACTCACCCAGTTTTAAGCAATCACAGTGTTGTTGTATTGACCCTTGAAGCACACGCCTTCACCAGTAGATGACGCTAAACTAGAAGTTTTTCTTCTTTTAAAGTTCAATTAATTCAATTAGTCTTCAATTAAAATTACATTACATTCAAAATTCAGTTATTGGCAACACCACCCAGTGATTGAATTTAGCAGATAACATTTATTTGATTTGAATTGCAATTTCATATAGGCTACGCTCGTAGGCTACATCAGTTGTGTTAATAAACTTCACTCACCAAAAGAAAAAAACTCACATATGCCGCATATCCAATATGCAACAAATATCTAGAAAAAGTCTGACACAAACAGATTATGGCATGGCACACTGCACCACCTGGTGCTGTCTGGTGTTAACCCTTGCCAGCTTGCCATACTGACAAAAGGACTCCTCGGCAGTCCTTCAGCAGGTGCACTCTTTGTTTGTCAAAAGTGCAGTTTGTACTCAGATTATATTTTAACAGCCTTTTCCACTAATCACTTGAGCAGCTCAAATGAGTGCAGATTGGAGAGATTTGGCCTCTTTCTTTGACAGATGTCCATGGCGTGATGATTATTGATACGACTCTGATGGACCTCCAAATATCTGGTGCAACCTGTTGCAAACAAATATATTGTATGCCCATTTTTGGGCTTGCTAATAACAAGAGAGAGAGCGGTTTATGATCTCTATCAGGAGATGGTCAACAAGCATTTATGATGAAGCATACATTTTATTTTGTGAATAATTACACGTGATGAAGTTATAAGCAGATGCATTTTCAAACAATAATTTTTATTCTACGTAACGTAGGTTGGATAAAGGCATGGGTGTTTCAGACCTGGTGATTCAAATGACCAGAATTAACTTCTCAACAGTGCAAATGGCAAAAACAGTTTTAAGCATATTCCAATGTGCCATTTTTTTCCTGTGTATCCTGACTGGGAGTTTCTTGACACTATGCAGCTTCAGGTAAGAGTTGAGGATGTAAGAGCTTGTGTCAAAACGATGCTAGTGACATGGTTTTCAGGCCTTTGTCCCTCTATAAAATAGATGTTTACTTTTCACATGTACAATCAGATGCGAGAAGCCATTTGGTAAGTATGAGGAACCTGCAGTGGCTAAATTATGCAATGTCATTTTAGTGTGTGATTTTAAATGTCATCCCATGTCAAATTTCCAATTTCTGAAAATTATTCTTTTTTATTTGTAAAGGCTCAAACATATTATTCCAATGACCTCTTTCTTTCTCCTATCTCCGTCTCTTTCTCAGCAGCTGAACCTCCTGCTCCCCTGGGGTGCACACACATACACACAACACACACACACACACACACACACACACACACACACACACACACACACACACACACACACACACACACACACACACACACACACATACACACACAAACACATGCGCACTCTTGCACAGGTGTGTCACTATATCTGTGGATCAAGATGGGGTGTCAGCCATGGAGGGTCTGTGTGTGGTGCTGGGTTTCGTCAGCCTTTGAGTGGGACACCCGCTTGCACAATGCTGCTGTTAACACTTGTGGCGGCAGACCTTTGGGCCCGCTGAATCTTTAATGCCATTGGCCGAGCGACCTGCGCGGCTGAGGTCAGAGATGAGCGCCGGATGACAGCGGTGCGGGGTTGCCGTGTGTCGTCGCTGGGGGTTACGTGTCGCCAGGGAAGAGGCATCGGGTGCGTGGGTTGCTTTGTGTGTGTGGCAGGCATAATGGGCTGTCTGTCGACGCAGGGGGCATCTTGCGGCACCACTCAATGCCAGTCCTGAAAAGAGCACAGGTTACCAATCTGATTCATACCGGCCCGCAGGCGACTTGATCTCAGACACTTAAGCCTGCCACTCTGAATCATTTATCTCTCTTTCCCCTCTCTCTCTCTCTCTCTCTCTCTCCCTCTCTCTCTCTCTCTGTCTCACTGTTTTCTCAGTGTTTTAGTATAGAGTTATCCAGGTAATGTAGTCTTTTTTTACATAGACACATTCATAATAAAGAGAACACACAAAAATATCCCAAATGCCTGTTCAAAACACAGGCTATCTAAACAAGGATGATGCTCAAGTGTTTTCACAGTTTTTTCACTTGTTGAGCTTCACTTGTATGATTCACTGAAGGCTATGTTTTGTTCTGTAACAAACGTCACTTTGTAATCCAAGACTGAGCGCAGAGGCCATGGACTTTTTTCAATTCAGTGCCGCCAGACCATATTTACGGTGCCACTGAGATTTACATAATTTAAGTAAGTAGTGAGAACAAAATGTATAACTAACCCTAGTAGTTTTGAAATGCCTGAAAAGTCACATAATTAGTGTAAACAGTCTAAACAGTCTATTGTTATTTATTATTATTTAGCTGTGGAAGAAGTCTGTTGCTGCCCCTTCTGTCTCGTTGTCTTTGTGGCAATGACAATAAAGTACTTTGAACTTTGAACTTGAACTAAACTTTAAACTATTTATTGAGGCTAGCCATTTATGTAGTGTCAAAGGTCTACTTTATATTTAAAAAGCAATTTCAATTAGCACATTTGGACATCTGTGTGTGTGAGTGAGTGTGTGTGTGTATGTTGAAGCCAGTATGTGGAACAGTGTGGCGGTGACTATTCACCTGTGTCTCTTGCAGCGGTGCTGGTTTGGCTTGGAGCTGGTAAGGTGATCTCAGGGGTTTTTGTAGCGCTGTAATCAGACAGCGACATCATCAATCATGAGGGGGGGGGGATTACACGGGCTACAAAGGCAGATAAGATAATGAGGGGGGCCTCAGCGATCATGGTGGCACAGCTCGGGTTGCTGTCCTGATTACAAGCCTCTCCCTGTCGCCCTCTCATTCCGCCCACTAGTAAGGCTCTCTACCTGTCTGTCTGCCTGCCAGCCTGTCTCCCACTGTTCTGACTGTTTATTACCTACAGGTTGCTACTTCTTCACCCATTTGTCTGTCTGTCTGTCTGTCTGTCTGTCTGTCTGTCTGTCTGTCTGTCTGTCTGTCTGTCTGTCTGTCTGTCTGTCTGTCTGTCTGATAATCTATCTGTAAGTTTCTACTTAATTCCAATCCACCTAGTCTCTAGCCTGCCGTATGGAAATTCCTAAGCCCAAATCCATGCCTGAAATTTCACCTTCTAACTCAAAAACATTGATCTATATCACATCTACTGTATATCTATATCTATATCTAGGGGGTTTACATCCACACATTTCCCACATCTTCAGTGGTTCCTCTGAATCATCCTCCTCCCCATCTGTTCCTGCATGTCTGTGTTTGTTAAAGACTAAGAGAGTTTGAAGCACACAGTCACTGGGTATTCACCCTGAACTCTGAGCCAGTACCATAGTCATTTGCTACATATTTACAAACTGTCCATGCACTTGCCTCGCTCCTTAGAAAATGGTCTGTCTGAATGGACGGTAAATTCGATTTTTTTTTCACCAAATGAAATAGCAAATAATAATAATGATTATAATAATAAATAACAACAAAAATAATAATAATATTTATATGCATCATCGTCATCACCATCATTATAATTACCGTCATAATAATCAAAGTAATAATAATGTTATGCAGGTGTGTGCTTGATATACATACATGAAGCAATGGTCAGAGTTACATATCTATTCAAATACTGGTTCTAACTGGTTAATATTTATGTTAAGCAAATACATCATCTTAGTACGATTAAAATTAAATATGGTATTTGTTAGATTAGCTTAAAACTGTCCCCAGTGGGCTGTTTTTAACCTTGTTCTCTTGTTGATTGTTTGCTAAACCTTTGTACACAAGCAAGAAAAACAACACACAAAAGTGCCCACACACACACGCGCTATGAAATCCTTCCTTGCTCAGTAGTGCCTTGGATTAAGTCTTGGTAATGTTTAATTTACTCTCTGAAATGAGCTTACAAGCTGGTGATATTTACCCAGACACTGGCCTCCCCATTCTGTGCATTACCCTTTCCACCTTATGGGTGGGGGGATCTGATCACACACACACACACACACACACATACACACACGTATACACACACACCCCACTCAGGATCAGCAGAGTCAGCGGCCAGGCGACTAGAGCAAGACCACCTGTTGGGTGCCACAAGACACACACACAAAATAATAACACACACACACATCCACAGACAGAAGGTATCCTTATGTTTTATTTCATAAATGAGTGTTCATTGTATGATGACATATTTACAGAAGGAAGGAAACAATGATCTCATTATGTTCAGATCAGCTTGCCCTTCTAACAGGTTACACCTACTGTAGTCTTACTAGTGTTTGCGCCTGTTGAGCTTTACAGTAGCCTCAAGCTAAGCTTGAACAGCAGAAGAGGGACATTGTTCCAAAATGCCCTGATGTTTCAGAAACCTTTTGTCCTACATTGGAACTGCAGTTATGATTTTGTTGAATACGAATATGCATACTGTATGTAAATATCACACATTTATGAATCATGATTATGTGGCTTTTTTATGAGGTCATATTTCCAGGCACTCCATCCTCCGCTCTGACGCTGAGGGGGCTAAACTCCTAAACTCTCCTCCTCAGCCACTGTCAACACAATGACTGATGGAGTCAATCTTATTCTTTGATTACAGCTGACACTCATAAGGATTATACACAAAGCTCCTTAAGGTTGATGGTGAGCAAAGAAGCAGGAGTATTTAAGGAACTCAAAGTCAACAGTTTGTCCAAGGTCACCTCATTCTGGAAGACAATAGCGGGAAAGGAAGCAAGGTATGAAACTAGAACATTGAAAAATCAATGCCGATGTTACATTAAATTCACATTAATCAGTCAGTTATTTTCTACCACCACTGGTTATAACACTCATTCTAGAGAAATATTATTAACTAATTCATTAATAAATGGTAAAATCCATCAGTTTCTGAACATACAGTTGTGATTCAGTTGGCATGAAATCCTTTCAGCAAAGGACTGGTAGGGCTGGCAGTGGAGAAACAGTAGGCATGGTCATATTCACTCAGTAAAGTATTCATTGAAGACATCCCTCCAAAAGACTTCAGTCAGGGGTTATGGAGATGGCCTATCAGACTTTTGTTTAATGGCTAACTTAAAGACCACTGAAACAGGAAAAACAAAAAACAAACAGACAAACAAAGATACAATATAAAATCCATGTTTCCAGTGTTTTTTATTTTTGCGAACAGCAATTCAGTGTTGGTGCTAGAAGGGGTTAATTTGAAGTGGTGCTGCTGGATCTCCTGACCTGGCCAGGGGAGGTATGGGGTGGGGGTTGAGCTCTGTCAGAAGGCTCAGGAGCGGAGGAATCTGACACTCATCCTCCTCATCCCCCTTCTCCACCCCATCTTTCTGCTGACGGCAGCACCACAGCCCACAGGGCAGCTGCCGCTTACAGTCAGAGATCTAGGTCAGGACTGCATGGCAGGGCCACAGTGTACGTGTGCCTGTGTGTGCTTCAGTGTGTGTGTGTGTGTGTGTGTGCGCGCACGTGTGTGTGTGTGTGTGTGTGTGTGTGTGTGTGTGTGTGTGTGTGGCTGAGTGTGTGTGTGTGTGTGTGTGTGTGTGTTTGTGTGTGTTTGAAAAAAAACACCTTTGTGTAGCAAGCAGTCAACTCTGCAACAGGTGTGACCTGGCCTGGCATGATAGAGTTAGCATTAGCCACTAGATCAGATAAACGTTGTTATCGTCGCCGTTATTATAAGGGTCGTAATTAAGTGGCTTATGCTGCGTGTGACAGGCGTATGACGTCCATTCATTAAAACCATTGCTCGAGGTGCAGATAATTATTCTCTGAATTCTAATATTAGGCTTCATTCATCCTAATCGCTCGTCTAGTCATAATCTCTGCTCATCCCAGCAACTCTACCCCAGCCAAACACCACATCTGAATATCACTTCTGCCTGAAGACAGGTGTGTTACTTAAACTAAATATACATATACAGTCACACACAAACACACACATACATAGAGAACATACTGTACATCCAAAATATGTCTACACAAACAGCACACTGTCAAAATAATTTATGACCATGACGTTTACATGACGTATACATTAAGGCCAAACTGTTAGAAATGTGTGTGAAATCTGTACTTTTTTACTTTGATTTGTATTGGATATTGTTATATAACTGCTTTGTAGTGCATTACTTTAAAGCAGAAATGAATTATAGGAATTGTACATACATTAAGCAGTAACTTACTGTAACACTGATGTCCTGATAAGTACTGCAGTACTGCAGAAGAATTGCATTGTGGAAGACTACACCCTCTGCTCTGGGGAGTTCCGGCCTCTCTAAAGTACCTTAGGCAGTATCCATTTTTAATGGCACTATGTAAACAAATTAAATTCATTTAAAATTACAATTAAGCTATTTAAGTTAATAGAGCTGGTCAGAAGTCTGAACTGTTTCATATCTCTGCTTTGATCCATGACCCATGTGCAAAGGTGTTTGCAGCGTGGCACTCAAAAGTGTGAGACTATAAACTGATGCACAACGCATAATAAGCTTATATATTGTAAACGTGATTCTGATTCAGATTCTGATATCTAGGCACGGAGCATGAAGATATAACTCCGGTGTGTACAGGCATAGGATGTGTAGGATTTACATGCCAAAGGAGCTACAGTGCTCACAATTCTATTTATGTACTTAGCAGTCTTAGCTGTCTTTTATTCAACAAAGTGAAATACAAATAGCATACAGACTTTATCACTACAAGCCCTCACACTTTACACAAGACTATAAAAGAGCACAATAAAGGCCGCAGTAAATAGTTGGATGGCACCTGTTTTAAATTTCCTTGGGTAGACTTGCAAAGTTTCTGGACAAAATTTTCATTCAACCAAAAAACATCTAACAAAAGATTGAATTGACTACATTAAAATGCTTAAAAATGATCAAATAATGAAAAAAATATTTGTAATTATTTATAAATGTAATTATAATATTGCAACTGCTATGTCCCTGAGGTGCACTACTGGGAGGTGTAATGCTTGGAGGTTCAATCATTTTCAGCCTTTCTGCATTCTACAGTGGTCTTATTTGCACTGTAATATGTTAAACTGTAGGTCACTATAAAACAATTTTACAAGAATTTATCAGAAATTGATTCAAATTTAAAAATAAAAAATACTATAGGAATTTACTGTCGACTTTGAACTTAAAGTTAAACTTTAAGGCATCTTCCTACTGTAAATACTATACCGGTAAAATACAAAACATGAAATATTTATCAGTGCATAGCATGTGCAGGTGCGTCACATCTCTGTGCACAGAACACGTCTCTCAAAATGCAACAGGTGTCTTGTTTTATATCACCACTGTGAAAGAATTTAATTAACAGATAAGCATAGGTTTGAGTGACATCAGGTAGTGATGCATCTTGTCTGAATGTGACAACTGCTTGTCTCTCTTCAGCCAGTGTAAAAAGAGGCTGCTTTGCCTCCAGCAGCTGTTGTGCAGGGTGTTGAACAGGCATCCCGCTCAGCACGCATCTGCCCTCACTAGCACAGGGCTGCAGCCACAGCCTAAATCTCGCGTATCGTTCTTCACTTTAATTATGCCTGCAGGATGACTAATTATCACAAGCTGCTCGAAAGAATTAGCGCATTACTCCCCCGTTTACCGTTATGTGCCGTTCTACGTGCCCGCTGGGTGAAGGCCATAACATGGCGGATGGAGGATTACAGGGGAAATGACCTAGCGTGGAGGGAAAACAGCTATGCCAACTGTTGATTGCTCTGAAGCAGACAGGCTTATCTGAGGCAATAGTGTTATGATGCAATAACATAAATACTTTAGGTAGAGGAACCGTAGCAACTTTTTATAATTTTACAATTTAATTTGATGTATAATTTAACCTTTTATAATTAATGGTAATTATGCATATTTATTGCTTGTTTTACTTGTTTCATATGATTCCATCACATGCCGACTGTAGTGCTTAAAAGTTTGGATGTACATTTCCATTTTTTTCAAATTTTCATTCATGTTTTTTTAATTGTTTTAAGATAACCCTGAAGAATGACCACATTGACTATATTTTCGCTCATGAATTGTATATAATTGTACAGAGATGTGTTCATATTAGGCTATGCATGAAACCATGCATCAGTGATATGTTCACAAGTATTAATGTACATTGTAATAAACCAAAGTAGGAGCAATCAGTTATAACTAATCTGTTGCCAGAAAGAAAACAACAGATGACTCCAAGGAACTCATTGCTCACAAAGTGATCTTTATTTTGTCCATTCAGTCTTTTTCAACTCTTCCCGCTTTCCTCCGACTTATTTTCCGTTGCTGGACAAAGGGAGCTGAGCAGAACAGTAATCTGATTAGCTCGTTTTAAATGGTTTTGGACTTTTCTATGTATTCAGAGTCGCTGATGTCAGCTTTTTGTAGTAATCTGCTGGTGTTTACAATGTGAACCCCCACATGTAAGCATCTTAAGAGGATAAAACCCTCCCAACACATGGATTTTCAGGTGGAAATGTGGATGGCGTTGAAATCATTACCTGGATAATTATCTTTATTCATCTGCACTGATAAAACCTGTCTGGAAGGGAATATAAATCCTGCATTCTTACAAGCACAGAGTGACAGAAACCATCACACCCATGACAACATCACAAGGCACAATCAAGGCATAAAACAGACTAGGCAGAAACATTTGATGTGATTACATTTTCCCTTGAATCTTCTAAATGCTAGCATTGTATTCAATGCATAGCATTCTGTATGCCATACAATCACCACTCTTGTATAGTCAGTTAGATAAGCTAAACCCTAACAAAAAATAATGTAATGCCATGATCAAAAATGTCTGGCAGTTCCAGGACCTTGGCCTGCACGAGGCTGTTTTTATATTGGGCTTAATGTTAATGTTCATCTGCCCTGGTCTTTTCTTTTCTCTCTCTCTCCCTTCTCTCAATCACTCCATACGTTCCTCAATAATGTATATCCCTGGCCTTGACCACCCCAATAAAGAACTGAATTAGCTCATGCAAAACCTGGGCCATTTAATATTCCGTTCAAATTATGTTTGTAGGCTACCCCCGCATATTACCATTTCCTTAAACTAGTCTGAAGAGGGGGATTGGGAGGGTGGTGTTTGCCCCTGCTTCAGGAGACCAAGAGAACCGTAAGTGGGAACTGGGTAGATTGGCAAACACTCTGCCTCATTATGAGCCAAGCTCAATCACACAGACCAAACATGGCCGAGGGAGAGCGGAGGTAGGGTTTCACAGAGGAGGGAGAAAGAGGCTGATACAAATTGAAGGTCTGGCAAACATAATAATGCTCGTCCCCACCCGTTAATCAGCACGTTTAAACACGCACACTAAAGGGGGCCGCTGACTGATCGCCACCCCTGCAGACAGACAGAGAGAGAGAAAGAGAGAGAGAAAGAGAGAGAGAGAAAAGCAAGATGGAAAGAGAAAGAGATAGAGGTCTAAGATTACAGCGCTTCTGTACTCCATCAGAGTGCCCCTTGCACACTCATGCACACATATGCTCACACACACACACACACACACACACACACACACACACACACACACACACACACACACACACACACACACACTTAGACGTGTGGACAAAGGGGGTCCTCAAAGGGGGATTTTAAAAAGTTACCCCAACAGCCCCACCCGCCACTTGCATACGTGTGTATGTGTATGTGTGTGTGTGTGTGTGTGTGTGTGCGTGCGCGCGCGTGCGTGTGCGTGTGCGTGTGCGTGTGTGTGTGTGGCTGATTGATGAAGCTCTGAATGGATGGTAAAGATTAAGAGGACGACCAATAAGCATGTTGCTTACACAGCAACCATTGAGCGTAATCCCCCACGGTACCTTTTAGTAGCCCCCATCTGACAACATGCTCTCTTATTCATTCTCTCTCTCACACACAAACACACACTCACACACTGGGACTGCCCCAGACTTCATGCTGGACACACGACGGACACGCGAAGAGACAACGACGGCACAAACTTCAGCACCAACTCCCGCCTCACTCGTACACCTTTCAGCACCCCTAAGAAGTTCCACTGGGAACCAAACGCACTGTGGAGGGCGCGCTTTCAGGAGGGTCCTGTCTCTACCAAGAGACAAAGAGCAGCTGCCTGAGCTAGAGAGACAGAGAGACGGAGAGACAGAGTGAGACAAGTGGACGCGAGGACAGCTGTCTCTGACTAGTACGCACTTTCGGCCATCTGTCCCATTGGACAGGACACAAACCATTGCATCCTGACACTGCAGTTTGACTGGAGAACCCAATTAACTTTATGAGTCTGCATTTGTTTGAATTAAACTGCCAACTTCCTGAACATATGGACCAAGCCGTGCCATTGTGAGCAGAACCTGGGGAACTATCACGCGATCGTCGCAGGGTCTGGTTGCCTGGATACGGAGTCAAACTTTGAGGGACCCCCGGTGTGACTCCTGTCAGCTCTGCAGGAGAGGAGGTGTTTCCAGCGCTTCCCTTGTGTCAGTTGCCTCCTCCTCTCTCCCCCTCTTCATCTCACTCGTCCTCACGGAAACGATGGACGAACGCCTCCCGAAGCTGCCTCTCCTCTCCTCCTGCACCTCCCCGGGCCAGTCTCCTGGTAGCATCGGGACAGATGACTGCAGAGGGGGTAAGACCCACACCTCCACACCTCCACACCTCCACACACACACACACACACACACACACACACACACACACACACACACACACACACACACACACACACACACACACACACACACACACACACAACCGCTACACGTTCAGCCCACACATGAGGGTCACAGAGCCATAGACAGAGGAAAGAAGGTGGAATCTATGGCTGACACACTTCTGGACAACAAGAGACAATTAAAAACTTAAAACTTATATTCAAATTCACAATGAGTTTGGGTGTGAGAGATGCCAAAATACCATTTGCCGAATTAATGAATTAATAAATTAACAGACACATCTATCCATAGCTATGTACATTAAAAACTGATTTTTATCTACATATGTGCTCCATGATCTTAGTGTAGTCAGCACTCCCTTGATCTGCCAGTTGAGCTACAGAGAGTAGTACAGACACATTTTATTTCATTTTAGTTAAATGTATTTTAGTTTATATTGTATATACATTTTTTTTCTCCAAATAACGAATTATGACACAAGTGATCTGTGATCTGACATTGTGATCTGAAATGTAAACAGTTTTCTGGTTGCTTTTAACCACCTCAGTCCTATTACAAAGAGAGAAAACTCAGGCAAAAGGTAGTGATTCAGCCTGTTTAAATGGTTGTGATGGGTGAAGTCCATGATGTGATCCAGGGAGTGGGGGTGGGGATTACAATTACCTAAAGTAATGGACACAGTGGGGACAGTAATGAAGGAATTTATTGCCAGGCTGAACTGTCCTGAATTTATATGGCAAATTTCTCTTTTTTTCCATTCTTAAAACTTATATTAACTTATATATGAACTTTACTTATATTAAAATATTCATAATTAATGAATATTGTAAGTCTTTCAAACGATCAACCAAAAAAAAGAACTATTTATTATGCATTTGTTTCATGTGTCCTTTCACTGTTAATATTAGTTTAATATTATGCCGTGTATCATTTTCCCTGGAAAAACAACTTTTAAAATACAGTCAATCCAGAGTCATTAGTGTACTAATGAACACAAGTGGCTTAGAGTTCAGCTGGCCATTTTGGCTCATCAGGGAACAGTCTCACAGAGTGAGCATCAGCAGAGCGCAGATGGCAAACTAACCTCTGAAACAATGCAGCAATGTTGGACACCCACAAAAGCATCAAGCCAAACAGCCAAACACACACACTCTCAATCATACACTCACACACACACTCAGACACAAACAATCACACACACACACACACACACACACACACACAAACAATCACACACACACACACACACACACATTCATGCACACACAGACAAACCTTCTTTCTCTCTGTCTGTCTCACAAACATATAGACATACATGCAAAGGCACACACACAAACACACACACACAAAGAAACGGTCACATCTCTCTCACAGGCTCTGTTTCCCTGTTCCCTCCTCTCCCAGCCAAAAGCCCTGGTCCTGGGAAGGCCCTGAGCCCCACCCTAATGTGTAGGGTGTGTGGGGACACCAGCAGCGGGAAACACTACGGCATCTACGCCTGCAACGGCTGCAGCGGCTTCTTCAAGCGCAGTGTCAGGAGGAGGCTCATTTACAGGTCCCGGAAAATAGCATTTATTCTGTATTATTAGATATATAATAGCATTTATTGTTTTATTATATATGTAATTGCATTTATTCTGTACATTATAACTACTCTAACGTCTTGAACATTTACCTAAATGTATTAATGTGCATCATCTGTCAATTTAAGATTAATTTGTCATAATTGTTGAAACTATACAATGTGTATTTTGCTATAGAGAGGGCAGCTATTTTTTTATACGAGCTGAAGTGTAATTTAAATTAGGAGAAATATGGTTACACCATAAATAATTGATGTTTGATTCCCATATTATCAGTTAACATTATCTTTTCGCTTGTGCATTACAGATGCCAGGCGGGAACTGGGATGTGTCCAGTTGATAAAGCCCATCGGAACCAGTGCCAGGCTTGTCGCCTCAAGAAGTGCCTGCAGGCAGGCATGAACAAGGATGGTAGGTGCCCTCACAACTAAGGACATGGTGGAGGAGAGGAATATAGAGGGTATAGCGTGATGTGTAAATCTAACTTGGCTTCCCTCCTTTTAGTCTATATGTGTTATCTTATTTTCAAATACGTGTAATCTATTACTTCCTCTATATGCTATCTTCTTTAAAATATGTGTAATCTATAACTCCCTCTTTATCACTATTCTATGTATATATGCTATCTTCTTTTAAATATGTGTAATCTATAACTCCCTCTTTCTCTCTCTATTCTATATATGCTTTCTTCTTTTAAATATGTGTGATCTATAACTCCCTCTTTCTCACTATTCTATGTATATATGCTATCTTCTTTTAAATATGTGTAATCTATAACTCCCTTTTTCTCACTTTTCTATGTATGCTATCTTCTTTTAAATATGTGTAATCTACAACTTCCTCTTTCTCACTCTCACAATTGTCATCAACAGCAGTTCAGAACGAGCGACAGCCTCGCAGCACAGCTCAGGTGCGTCTCGACTCGCTGGACATAGACCCAGAAAAAGAGCACCTGGCCACCACACGAGAGCCCATCTCCTGTTCTTCCTCCTCGTCTTCTTCGGCGTCCGCTTATGTTGTCATCCCGCGACCCCACATCACCTCCGCCGTGAGTTCTTCAGCTCAGGCGCAGCGCGGTGCTCCCAGCCCCCAAAACAACCACCGCTTCATGGCTAGCCTGATGACCGCTGAGACCTGCGCCAAGCTGGAGCCCGAGGATGGTAAGACAGAGAAGAGAAAGAGAAGGGAGTGTGACCGAGAAGGAATGGAGAGGCGTGGACAAGGGGAGTAGATGAAGGGACGGTAAACGGAGGGACAGCACTAAATGAAAGGGAAGGAGAGACATAGAAGAAAAGACAGTAATGGGAGGGTGGAGATAAAGGGCATATAGAGTGTACAGCAGGATGGAGAACACCAAAATAAAAATAAAAAAACAAAGAGGTGAGCAGAGTAGAAGATATTTGATGGTGGAGAAAAGGAACTGGACGTATTCTTGACTAGTCTCTTTTGCAATAGGTGTAGTTTAGTTCTAAAGAATTCTGGTTTTATTTTCCACCCACCTGAGTTATTAACATACGAGGCTGAACTCCTTCCTCCCTTTTGTACACAAGAGACCTTTGGCATTATTTATCATTTAAATGTACACTAATTAGTCACGATGCTGAAATACTAATAGGTAAATATTACCCTGCAGTTGACGAGAACATCGACGTGACGAGTAACGAGCCAGAGAGGCCGTCCTCAGAGTACCACATGTCCCTGTACCCGTCCAGCAGTCCTGAGAACGTGTACGAGACCTCGGCTCGCCTTCTCTTTATGTCCGTGAAATGGGCCAAGAACCTGCCCGTCTTCTCCAACCTGCCCTTCAGGGATCAGGTAGGAATCAGAGCAATTCGCTGACCTTTCACCTTCATCCAAGCACCTATAGCATCTTCAGGGGGTTACGGTTACAAAGGTTTTGAGCTAAACAACGACATTGGCTTATTCTAAAAATGGAATTACCAGTCCTTAAACACTATACATTTAACAGTCTAAACTATGTCGAAATGGTGGAGTCAGAATAACAGAAATTTAAACTGAAATACGTCATAGTTGTCAAAGATAAGAGGTGACAGTAATGGAAGTCTTGAACACTGATGTTGATGAAAGCAATGCAAGCTGGAATGACATGTTAACATGTTTACATCACTGTTCTGTTTGTGTAGGTGATTCTTCTTGAGGAGGCCTGGAGCGAGCTCTTCCTGCTGTGTGCCATCCAGTGGTCTCTTCCACTGGACAGCTGCCCTTTGCTGTCGCTGCCTGATTTGGCTCCCAGCATGTCTTGCAAGGCTGTGCTGTCTGGTGTGGACGTGCGCATGCTCCAGGAGATCTTCAGCCGCTACCGCACATTGACCCCTGACCCCACTGAGCTGGCCTGCCTCAAGGCAATCGTCCTATTCAAGCCAGGTGGGGCATGGTTGGGGTCATGGGGTACTGAGTGGGACTTAGTGGCTCAGTAGAAAATTCAGTGATCACAGTTTGATTTTTTTTAATCTTACTGTGCGCAATGAAGGATTGAATTATGATTGTGATAAGTGACGAAAGTATTCTTTAGATTCTCGTTAAGATTATGGTTAGAGAGAAAGGTTGAGATGGTCAGAGGTAACAGTTCAGTGGTTGGACACATGTATGTATAAAGATATGATTATGTTTACAACATAGTGAGGATCAGAATTGACATTCTATCCTGATATGGTTAGGACTAAAAAGCGAATAATCAAAAGGTGCGCCCCTCTTCATACTTTTTATTTTTACCCTTTTTGCCCTTCCCTCTCTCTGTCGCTCTTTCTCTTGGTGAAGCAGAGGCTCGAGGTCTAAAGGATCCTGATCAGGTGGAGAACTTGCAGGACCAATCACAAGTGATGCTTGGCCAGCACATCCGCGCACATTACCCAGGCCAACCTGCGAGGTACACACACACACATACACACCACCTAACATGCACACCATACACACCTTCCAACTAGCACTGCAAGTATACAAATGTATTCATGAAGAGAAAAGGCACTGACCTAGACATTATGTACAACAACCCATCAAGCACACACACACACACACACACACACACACACAAACACACACACACACACACACACATCTCAACACACACATCATAAGCTCACAGAGAAGCAGTTCACATAGGCATACACACACACACACACAACCCACTTAATAATTGTGCTGTTCGGGACTGTGTGTGCAGGTTTGGGAGGCTGCTGTTGCTGCTGCCATCTTTGCGTCAGGTGAGCTCGGAGCGGATTGAGCTTCTCTTCTTCCACCGCACCATCGGGAACACGCCCATGGAGAAACTCCTGTGCGACATGTTCAAGAACTAGCCTGTAACATGAACTCAACATCGCTCTAGAACTTGATCTCTTTAGCTCTGGTCAACATCTAAACACATAAATTCATATAAACCACAAACCATTACTGGTTAACAACATGCTTACCACAACCATAACCAGAAAATATTACTGATTTGTAGGTCAAGAACATATTAAGTTATCACCATGTGTGTGACAGTGTTAATATTTACCCCTTACTAGCTCTTGAAGGTCTCTTGATCCTTAACATACAGACTGTAAAGCAGGTATTCTTCAGGGAAGGTGGTGAAATAATCGGTGACAATACGGATATCGTGGAATATAGGTAGGGCTGCTCAAGCGACAACAATTTACCTAGACTTATAATACACTTCTCTCGCACTAATACACACTTCTCAGGATAACCTTTCACAGTTGTCCAATAAGTCTGAAATCGAGTCATAAGTTTGCATTGGTCATTTGTTTAGTCAGTGGCCATCAGTTGGGAGAGATGCTGCTAGTTCTACCACAATGATGCAATTCTAAATTCACCATGAAATTATAATGTTTCTTAGTACACTTGATCATGTGTTTTTGCAAATTGTTTAGATTTTCTCTGCTGGAATATATATAAAGATAAGAGAGATTAGTTATTTAGCCGTTAAATGTCTCAAAAAGCGTTTTTATCTTTTTTGAAAATAATTGCATGTTGCATATTTAAAGATTTTGAAGAAGGGCTGCCTTCGTTCTAAAGTCCTGCTCTATGTCAGAATTTGTCACACCTGTCTACTTTGTCCCTAAACTGACAAAAAGCTTTTTTACATGTGAGGTTCACTGATTAATAATTGTAAAACTTAATTTAATATCAACCTCAACCATCCAAATAGTTTTCTTTGATATGTGTTTACTTCTATCCTTTTATGTTTTGAGGGTTGGGGGTTCTGTTCAGTATTACTTGTGTTGATTTAGCCTTCATGTGTGAATAAACGATCACAATTCGAAATGACCCATCTTTAATTATGCAATATTAACCAAAATACCAAAAAAAGTAACTTTACATCCTCCCTCCTAAACTTAATTCACTAGCTCAGACTGCACTAAACTAAAATATCCACTAGAGGGCCTGAGTCGCAACAGATGTCTTCACTGGACTGGGATCTGGGCCCCTTCCAGGTCCATCAGACTCACAGTGGCAGGAATATCACAGTCATCACTAGGCCGGTCCAAAGAGTCATTGACTGAGCTCGGGGTCCCGTTCTTCTTCATACAGACAATTATAGCTGTAACACCCAGTGGTATCAGACATGCCGGAAGGAATGACATGAAGGCAATTCCTACTAAGAATCCAAGGTTTGAATACTTGTCCTCTGAAATAAACAGAAATGTCATGAATATCATATTCATATCATAGAACCTCTGACTGTACCAATGCTATTTTCACAAATTCTAATAATAAATTAATCCTTATGCAAGCATTATGTAGACAGTCACAACTTACCAAGGGTGGCCTGTACATTTCCATCAATACTGATGTGCTCTGTCTCACAGACAATATCCTGAAGTGTTTTGTTCCCCAGAGTTAGATAACTGGTCATCTGAAATGTTCCATCTCTGTGAGGCAGAAGGCCGGTGGTTGTGGTGCCAAAGTACAGAATGTGTCCTCCATAAACCCAGCGCACACGAATGGTGTTGGGGTAGAAACCCTGCACAGAGCACACGAGATACTCCTGTCCCTTCATCTCTCCCAAAGACACTCTAACGGTGGGTTTAGCTGCAATGGGACACACAGTGATGTTTTGAATGACAAACTGCAAAGTGATAAACACTGATTCTTAAGATTGAGAGCTGTCATATGTCAGTGCTTTCAGGCCTACCTGCTCGGGAGAGAGAGTTGTTGGACTGTGAGAAGACAGTCTGGACTGCAGAACATATCCTCTTCAGTCGAAATTCCTTGATTTTGAAGTAATCTTTACTTTGCCTTTCTTCTGCCATAAAACTCCCCTCATTACTTGTAGACACAACTGCCTCTTTCCCCAGATCCACATGCATGATGTCTTTAGAGTTGTATCCGTAACGCCAGAAGCGCCCAGCAGGACCCTGGGAGTTGAAGGCACAGCCAATATACTGCTGATAGGTGAATTCGTCTATCCAAAATGTAAGAGGGAAGACAAGTTACATCAGTTAGACAGTAGGCCATAACATGGTTTAGAGGTGCAGGAAGCAATTGGGAGTGAATACTTACAAAATCACATCACATCTACAGAAATAAATTTTGATGGCATAGTACATTTTTAATTCCCCCTGTTCCCCAGAGTATCTTGTTAGGTGTCCTCCGTAAGGAGGTAACCTATTGTTTCTGTTAGTATTATTCTTGTAACATGGGAGTCAATGGCAGCCCCTAGAACCATATGGTAATTTTTTTTTCAAATCTTCTTCAAAATCACCACAGATGATCTGCAGACTTAGCCTCACAAAAGTTATGGAAAATAATTTTGATCCTGACAACCGTTTGTCCGGTAAAGCCACTCAAATTCAGCAGAAAAGGCGCCAAACAGGAAGTGAAGTCATATATGTGTTTAATTTGTCTTGGTCCAGGGAATCCAATGGTACCTCATTTTTGAAAATCGGTCATACGGTTCAAAAGTTGCGTGTGTTAACACAAGTCCAACTTTGACCCGTTGGTGGCCCTAGAGTGGTCTAATGAGAGACATGAAACTTGGTGTGAATAAAGAAGGGACTGTCCTTAATGAGTGTGCCAGATTGCACAGCCTTCTAGCACAGTATTGCATTTGAAATTTAATATCCCATAGGTAAGTCTGCAGGATGAATCTAATGAGAGACATGAAACTTGGTGTGAATAAAGAAGGGACTGTCCTTAATGAGTGTGCCAGATTGCACAGCCTTCTAGCACAGTATTGCATTTGGAATTTAATATCCCATTGGTAAGTCTGCTGCATGAATTTTTCTATACAGTGACAAATTGTCTCAAAAATAGGCTACATTTTCCCTGGTTCGCAATGTTTGGAGGAGGAAACCGCCATAGCTTTTCCGAATGTCGCAGAAGATATTTTACATTGAACCGTTTGTCCAAGACGTATATCATTTGGATGACGACGTAAACGCTTTAGTTTAGTAATCAAAAATATATTAAAACCTTACCTCTCGCGAACAACGAAGACATTCCAAGCAATATTGCACAAAACTGAATGATCATAGTTTTAAAAATTCCTCGACGTTGAGTTGTAAAAATTCCTCGACATTGATCAGCAAATCGAAATCGAAACAAAATAGACGAAATAATCCGTCGACTGAATACGTCTCAGATCATAAAATAAGAGAAAGGGAGGGGAAGATGGGCACAATTCTCGCACTAAATGTGTTGTTTTGGATATTGCAGTTTTCGCACAATATGATGGCATGGACAGGTAAGACTTCTAAAAATCCTAAATACACCACTATGAAGTCAAAACCATGATGGCAGCTAAATTGAACTGGTGCAAAAGACAAATGTTGCCTTTGGTAAACATTTCCGCGTTTCGCTGAAAAAGTATTACCATCAGGCACACAATGTGCGAAACTGACATGAATTTATTACGAATGACATTGACATGCAGCTAAATCGGTTTAATAAACAGCCAAATGCCATTATTGAAACAGAATACCATATTCGTATTTATGTATTAAGGCTTTTGTGCCACATCCAGTGTGGTTTGCTGTAGGCTACATTGCTCAGTGTCAGGTACTAGACTTCACGAGATAACTGACAACCGGAATAAAACCAGTTGGTGCAGTTTTACATGTTATTGAAATATGAGAGTGTGGTTTTCTACAACAGTAACCATTAGGTTAAGGTAACCCTACTATATAAAGAAAGGTTTCGTATGGGCAACTGAGGCTGTAAGTGCACTCATACAATCTAAAATACATGATTTTCATTTTCTAATAAAGTGAAAACAAAAGTCAAGCATAGGCACATATTGCCAAAAGAACAGTTTGCAGCGGGGAGGAGGAAATACCATTTAATTTAATTTAGAAATAGTACACAGTTTAGAGTTCACTTACATGGAGAATATGTATTAAATGCAGTAGATATTTAGTATGATTTTAGTGTGAGCTTTCCTGGCAAACAAGCTATTATTCCACAAACTAATAATTCTTATTGTAATTAATCTGGACAGTTTTTTATGGAATGTATAATGAATATAGGCTACACTGTGTCTATGCAGATTACGAAGCAGTAAGCATCCTCGCCTACACCAGATTGACTAGCAGGAACTCTGTGGAGCAGGGAGTGCTGGTCCTGGTGAATGAGGCTGTGTTTGCATACTTCAACTCCTCTCAGAAAACCTTCCTGCTGCGACCTAGTGCCACGGCAGGCTTTTCCGTGCTGGAGGCATCGGAGCGCATGTACTGTGTGTCAGAGGTCACCAACGCCTTTCCACGCCAACAGGACTATCTGGACAGGTTGATCAAGCAGACTAATGGTGCAAAGCCGCCTAAACGTTAAGTACATTATTAATCATTCTACCATTTTGAATTTAGAGTCTGTTACTGTCTATTTGGGGCTACTTAGTGTAGACAGGAATCTGTTGAAGTACCATTGTGTTCTCGTCAGAAATTAACCATTTCTTAAGAGGAACAACCACACCAACCCACCCTTTATAACCTCTTTGAGATTATTACTTTGGTGTTTAACAGCCAGTAGTGTAAAGTCAAGAAGTGTGTATTATCAACAGGAGATATTTTGCATGAGAACAAACTTTAATCAGAGATTCTCTGTACATACTGTTTTAACTTTTTTATTTTTCTATTTATGCAAACAGTAAGCCCTTCAGTGAATGTGTACAGCCATGTCCCTGCAATGGCAGCAAGTCCCAACTACCTTTACTGCTATGCCACTGGCTTCTACCCTGGAGATATAGAGATCAGCTTCCTTCTCAATGGACGCCCATTCGCCGGTCCCACAGAGTCCTCTGACTTAGTGTATGGGCAGGACTGGACCTTCAGAGTGTTTAAATATATCAGCATCCTCCCCCATCCAGGAGAGGAGTATGCCTGCCTGGTCAACCACAGCAGCATTGCTCAGCCGAAAATAACTTACTGGCGTGAGTATACTCCACTTCTTATTACGCTGCCATTCTAAAGATTAGCCAGCAGATGACACTGTAGCAAGATACCACACAGCTGAAAAAAGTAGGGGCCTACATGTGAACGTGTCTGTATCTTACCATTTGTGTGTATGTGTTTGTGGTCTGTTTGCTTGTGTGTGAATGCTCAAATCTTTAAATGTCTGTGACAACCAGTGAATCAAGACATTATTTGTTAATGAGGTCTCTGTTTCTCTGTCTCTCTGTCTATCTTTCTCTCTCTCTCTCTCTCACTCTCACACACACACACACACACACACACACACACACACACACACACACACACACACACACACACACACACACACACACACATACACACACACACACACACACACACACACACACACACACACACACACACACACACACTCACACACACACACACACACACACACACAAACACACATTTATGTCTATCTACAGGGCCAGAAGTGTCTAAGACCGCAGGGGGGTCCGCTCTGTTGACAGCTATTGTGGCCGCGGCCACTGGGGGAACACTGGGCTGCTTCATTTCTCTTCTCATTTGGAGACGACTAACTGTTACAAAGTAACAAAGGGGTTGGATCCTCACACCTCTTTTACAAACATTATTTCGATGCTATAATGATAATTATTTATAGATATTTAAACACATTATATATTTCCACCAATGTTTTATCTCTCAAACATTCCTTATTCTTTTATCAAATATTTAGCTTTTGACTTCACACCTCTACCTGAAGCATCTGCAGTCATAAAGCAGCAAAAACATGTCTAATGTAACTTGAATGTGGGTTTATAATTTTGGCTACAGTTTTATGTAGGAATATGTGGATCATGATCATTTGTAGTTGAGGACATTAAAGCTGTTCTCATTTTTTAAACGCTGTCTAGAGGTTAACACATTTAGTATGTCATTATAAATGGACACATGTTCATCATGTTCATTCCGAAATAAAAAGCATAATTGTTCTTACGTTCTTGAACTCTCCAACCCACATGTAATATTCTAAAAATGCAAACTCTTCTAACACATACTATATGACTTGTGATCAGGGTAAATTCTCTTGTATTTTGTAAAGCAGTAATAAGAAGATTTGGTCTAAACATTAGCAAGCCAACAGCAAGGTATGCAAAAACTTTGTAAACAACACCAACAGCCCAGTTGGCACTGATAAAAGCTTCGTAACATGCTTACTGGTATCTTTCGCTGGGTTTTTCGGACAGAACACAGAACTATATACTGAATATCCTGAATGGCTAGTGGGAACGACATTAGACACAACGACACAACAAGCTGCCTATTAAAAAGTACCTCAAATATTGGCAAATTGTTACGTAATGCTTTTAGTCTTTCAGTCGTTGTGCAGTTAGTCTTTTTTGCTGTAATATCACGTTGACTACTATAGGTTACAATGGTTGTTATTTAACACTTTCCTCCTATTTTCAACCACATACTTTCCCAAGCTTTGTATATGCACAGTGGATGTGTTTCTGGGAGATTTATGTGGGCTGCTAATGGATTTGTGTTTTCCACTTTGCCAAGAAATTAGTGAATGCCGTCTATATACAGTATATCAGTTTACAGCAAGAGGGAATTTCCTCCTCAAAAATATAATATTATCTAGCTGTTATTACCAACTACGTTCGTTCCCTTGCAAGATTATGGCACTTCACATACCGGACATTTTTTATAAAAAATGTATAAAGTCTACATTATACCTACCAAACAACAATCATTTGCACTGGAATAAGTAAACAGTCAACACTTTTGATCTTTTGGTTATTTTAAACTTTGTGATGTTAGTTTTACACAGGTTTATAATCGGACCTTGACCATAATGTTGTATTGGTTTTACTAAGGGCAAAAAACTGTTGACAAATCACAACATATTGTGGTCGTATTTGGTCATGGCATGGCCGTATATAAGGCCACTCTTTACAAAGAGTGTATTATCAAACAACGTCTACACAAAAGTGAGGTTTATTATGACCTGTTTGCTGATTTTCTGTCAACGATTCCCGATTCCCGGGAAACTGAAACACCGGGGTGCACGAAATTGGGTGAGCATGTAGCCCCACTAGATAAGCGTGGAACCATTGATTTTCGTTTTGATCCGTTGCACCCCCGTTGGACTGGAGCCCTTTAAAAGAGGGTGGGGCGATTCAGTTTTCTGTGAATAAGTCTAAAACCAAAAGGCTTAGGAGGACCACATTTTGTTGTATGTTGGACTTAAGAGGCCACGTCAACCATTCCACTACCACTTATTTCATGTATAGCGCCACCTAGTTAGAAATCAAAAAGCAAAAATGGAGTGTTGTAAAAAAGGTTAATTGTAAGTTGACAAGGTCAGAACTGCACAAAATCGGAGGTGTGGGATCATTATGACACCTTCTGACTGCACGTTAAGTTTCGTGGAATTCCTTTCACGGGGGGGGGGCATGCAATAAATTGATTTATATGGTTGTACACCAACTGGCCTGTAGGTGGCGCGACACAGTTTTCTTCGAATATCCCGAGAACCGTAGGGCCTTGGAGGGCCAAATTGTTCTTGTATGTGTTAAGGGGCCATGTCAACCCATACCATAACCAGTCATTACATGTATAGCGCCACCTAGTTAAAAATTAAAAAGCAAAAATTAGGTGTTTTAATCGCATGTATGTCAAAGTGCTCGAAAAATTACCAAATTTGCCAGGGACATCAAGCCTGTAGTCATCCATCTTTGGTAGAGTTTTTGTCCATGGATGGAGCAAAATGGCTCTGTAGCGCCCCCCCTAGAACATTGCAAAAAACCCTGCGCATTGGGGTTATTTTGGCGTAGCTTGACGTAATTCGGTACACGTCTTCATCATGCTTGGACGCACCAAAAAGTCTCTTGACGCCATGGTGGCAGGGCCACAGGAAGTCGGCCATTTTGAGTGGAAGATGCGTTTTGACGTTGTCTCCTGCGCGGCTATGAAATGACAACAATGTTGCAACCTGTGGAGGGCGCGTCGATAACGCATAGCTAACTGACCTCTCTGTTTTTACCCTCTCTGGTTGCCGTGTATGCTGTATTCCAGTAAACAAAGAAATGTGTACTTTTATCACAATACTAATTTTAATGAAAGCACAATGGAAATGTAACTGAGTAAAGAGTAAAATTCTAGTTCAAATATTTACTCGAGTAAGAGTAAAAGTGCAGACTTTATAAAGGAACGCAAAAAGTACTCGTTACCCGAAAAATTTACTTTTTTACTCATTTGCGTTCCTTGTAACGCGTTACTACCCACCACTGCCCCTCCGTTTGAAATGGCGAGGGCCAAGGGGTAGGGGTAAGGGTAGGGGTGGAGATTAGAAATGGGATTGGGCCAAAGTGTCTATAACTCAATCGCATATATGTCAAAGTGCTCTAAAAATTACCAAATTTGCCAGGGACATCAAGCCCTATAACCGTCCATCTTCGGTAGAGTTTTTGTCCATGGATGGAGCAAAATGGCTCTTGCCAACTTGTCAGTGCTTGCCACAAAACACAAATCTCTCTTATAACTCTTGCGTACATTGTTTGATCCAGAGAAAATGTCTTAGGGTAGACGCTGGATCCAGCCCCAACGCGTACATATGCCTGACTGATATCACCTATAGCGCCACCTGTTGGTGGTTGGAAACTTCACTTTGTTTCCACACCTCTTTATTTGACCTGTTTTAACAAACTACATTGCAAAAGAAAAATATACCAAAACAATCCACAAAAAAGTAGTACACAAAACATTACATAACCAAATCATCAAAATCTATCACAAATAATTCCTTAAAATGAAACACAAACAAATTAACAAAACACATAAAAACACACAAACACACTGACAACCATGACTCATTCTGTGCCAAAGCCTAGGCCTACTGAACAGTTTGGCGGTCGTATTTTGTAACGCTTTGCGTTACGTCTAGTTAAACGGCACTTATATGAGAATGTGTCTAAAAAAAACAGGCCCTGCTGATTTAAGCATCGCAGGTCAACACATGTGGCAGGACCCCAACGGTATTTAAACGGTTTTATTTTCTTCCTGTAGCGCGTGTCGACGGCAGTGTGGCTAGACGCAACCAAGTCTGGTGATTTCAAAGGGACTATTGGAGGGCAGAGGGCGTGACTGTGCCAGGTGGAGTTTCCACTAGGGGTGGGCGGATCGATATAAGTATCGATACTATCGATGCCAACGCTGGTATTGGTATCGGATCGATACAATTGTAATGGGATCGATCATTTAATTTAATTATCTCCTCTAGGTTCACTATACTTTGCTCGTGTCTCCTAGACTCCCCTACAATCCTGGGCAAACGCTGCTCTCATATCACGCTTTGCTCTTCCTCCGCCTCATGCTGCTCTGCTGTGATTCGTTGTCGTGCCGTCACGTGACTCATTGACGCAACACGTAGAAGAGCAGCGTCGCACATTGAATGAGAGACATGGCTGAGAGGAAGCGAAGCGCTGTTTGGAGCTATTTTACATCAGAGAATGATTCTACTGCAAGTTGTGACACTTGCAAAAAGAGCATACGATATTGTGGCAACACTACCAACCTCCACAAACACCTAAAAACACATCACAAGGAAAATGCCGAACTACTACAACGGAGAGAGAAGGAAAATGCACCCAGACCCCCGGCACAGAGACAGAGTTCGTTGGCCGAATCTTTTCAGAGAGGCAGTCACTCAGTACCCAGGTAGCTTATAGCCTAGGATCAGTCAGGACTGCAGGCATGGCTAGTTCAACATCCAAACACTCTTCTTCCTCAGCCATGTCTTTGAAATCTGTGCTGAATGTGGTTTTGCATTGTCTTGATGAAAAAAAAATTACATACTGTTCTTCCCTACACAAAAGTATTTTTTAAAGTAAAAGTATCGTATCGGTATCGGTATCGGCGATATTGACCCTATGAATACTTGGTATCGGATCGATACCAAATTTTGCAGTATCGCCCACCACTAGTTTCCACCAAGCCATGCAGCCAGGTCAGGCGGCCTTGGAGTGGTTCCTAAACGAAGAACTAGGTCTTTCTGAATGAAGAAGCATCTGCTAAATGGTGGTCCTTTTAAAATGGAGAATCTGTTATTGACGGTAATTAACGTTTTGTTGTATTATGCCGCCTGCGTTCATTGTTACACATGTGGATTGGAACCGATACACCGAAAGCTGTAGTTTTGCTTTCACTTTGTGTCTAGTCTATGAGCTTGTCTTAACGGCGATGGACACGAAACAAACAACATACACTAACGTTATGCAGTATTTATTTGCCCACCTTAACGTGTGGACGTTTGTACATTTCAGTTGGACAACAAATGCCGACGATGAACTGTCATGAATGTTATGAAAATAAACAAAAATAACGTCTACAGTTTCCCAAAAAGTATTGTCTCTCGTGTAGGCCAAACATGGTATTCTTGTGCGTTTGCAATAGACAAGAATGTAATCAAGCAAAATGTGGCGTATTCATTTTTCATTCAGGTACAATACATTAAAGATGTGGTTTGTTAGCAGGTTCACCAAGTAAAGTATTACGCTTTCATCACTGCCTCATTGACTTGAAAAGCCCTTGGTCTATATTATTCTTACCAGGGGCACCTTAGGCTTATTGTGTTATCATGACGTATGGCCTTATGCACACTGGCGGAATTGCGTGTGTGTTGCGGCTGCTTTACCTGTTGGTTTTCATTTCGGCTCTCATGTTAACAGGTTAGGCATGCACACTGCCTAACTGATAACGGTGTGATGCACCGGGGCTCAGAGGCTGCATGAGCACATTTGGGCTATTTTTTGCTGCTTTAGCCTACTTTTGAAAGTGTGCCCTCTCGCGCTCTGGCCATTTTGCGCTGTTAGATAATTTGTATAGGCTACAGACTCTAAAGTAAGAATCTAGATAGAGAGCCAGGAATTTGGACTTGAGCAGTGTTGTTAATGACTTTGCTCAGCGCAAGGCCCGTGCCCCGTAGGATGAACTAGAAATGGGTGAGTACAGATCCCTCTTTGTTGCAAGTTCTCTTTGTAATGTAATTGTTAACCTACCTCATATGCTGAAAAATGCGCATCTACCATCTAGTGTCTGTGATAACATTTGGCCGCTGTGTTATTGTTGATGAGTGGTCATTGGTGAATTGGTTTAATTGGTGAATTCTATAAATGCAAGTGATGTGTGATCAGGTGCTGTTATCCATTCATTCATATTGTGTAGGCCTATAATGAGTTGTGGTGCTTTTCTTAATGGCTAATGGTTCTATGCGTATCGTATCGGCATACTGTGTAAGCTACCTTTGTGTTGATTTGTAAGTGTAGGCTATTTAAAGCTATTTCCGATGTTTGGTAGTTGGAGATATTAAGGTTAGGTGGTAGGCCCTATGAGTCCAGGACAGGCTGTTAGATTAGCGTTGATACATTTGGCGCTTTGGCCAGCCTTTGATCAGCACCACCAACAGCAGCCACTGGTTTGCAGGATGGGTGTTTCATGGTGAGCCTCTCCATGGTGACATAGCAATTGTCTGCTTTGCAATTGCCTGGAGTGGTTGTGTGTGTGTGTGTAGAGATTGGTATCGTTTTTTTTTTTTTTTTTTTTTACAACATTTTACGTAAATTTAGTTCATTTAGCTGCATGATTTGTTGCTGTTCTTCATTTCAATCGGCTCAGGCACCGAAAGGAAGCACCAAAATCTGCGTGACATTTCGGTCCGGGTCGGTACCGGTTGTATAGGAACCGGTGCCATATTTGTACCGGTTCTCGGTACCCAACCCTATGTCTGTGTGTGTCCGTGTGAGGGGAACAAGAAAAATATTTGCAACGGGGCCAATCACAGATTACAGTTAGTTACAGATTATTCAATTCAGTTACAGATTATTTAGTTTCTTATTGGAACGTTTTTTGAACACAGGAATTTTTGACATGACACACAGGATTAATAGCTACTGTTGATTTCTTTAATCATGCCTTCATGTTGACTCTTTATAATTTAGGCTGAAGTTGTGACAATGACTTTCCTGTCAGAGAGAAATACAATGCATCCTATCCTATCGCTGACACCACATGTTCCATACCTAGTGTACAGAGAAGACACATGACCCAGGTGCATTCTTGGATATTCTGGAGGAGAGGAGAAGGACCAGTGATCTGAGCCATGCCCTAAGGACTTTTTCTCCCCAGCCATACAAAGGACATCCTCCTAGCTCAGCTAGAGCTCTCACACAAGCAGTGCTCGATTCACAGTACTTGCATGATATCACACAGGAGGTAAGATGCCTATGGGAGAAATCAGTGGATTGTAAGACGCAGCATAGGTGTGTGAGTGTGATTGTGTGTTACACTTAAACTTTTCTACACACAAATGCACACAAATAATCACATGTGTAGATTGCCACAGAGAGTGGAAATCCCGTGGAGGTCATCAGAGAGGAGGCTTCTGGGATACTGAAGGAAATGTCACACAATCAGCAGCTCAGCTCCATTCGACTGCTGGGGTACACACTCAGCAAGGTGTTCAAAAAAATCTTCCGCACAATCCTGGTGAATGAAGACGGCCTGAAACGGGTGAGTGCATCAGCTTCACAACAGTGGTGTATTAAGCCGCTTACAAGGTGATATTCAGTTATTAATTTAAAAGGTTGGGGACATGGGGCAGGGAAAGTTTCACTTCAACTTTGCGGGGTGTGGTAGATACAGTACCTCTGATAGACACTGTAGAGGAGTGAGATATAGAAGGGGAGCCTGGATAGACTCAAACAGCGAAGGGTGACCGGATACAGTGCCATTGGGCATAGGTAAGCTAAAATCACAGGCAGTATAAAATATGCTGGTCCTGCTATGTGTTCCTGTAGCACAACCAGTAGATCAAAGGGGCAGATCCAGATTCAGGCCACATCGAGGCTCTGTCACCAAGAAGCAAACATACTGATCAAATCTTCACCTATATCAGGGGTCTTCAACGTTTTTCAGGCCAGGGACCCCCAAACTGATGGCGAGATGAGCAGGGACCCCCTACTATATAAATTGCATAAAATTTTGTTTATAATATACTGGGCCTAGTGCCAAATAAACATAGCTACCCTGTTATTGTGTCGATGGCACACATCCTCCCACATTAAGGAGATGTATCTTCTTTTCAATTACTCCTGACTGACACGATCCAACGGATGACGGAGGAGGAGTCTGGCGCATGGAGTTGTGTTGACAACGTAGACGTTATAGTGAGATTGACAGGTCAACAAACCAATCACACCGCTAGCAAGTTGTTAAGATTGTAGGTAGTAGCTTGCTAACATTAGCTAGGAGGCTCACACACCTTGCAAATCCTCACTTATTTTTCAGTTACAATTAACGTTTTTTTGACCTTGTACAGTGTCTATTTCTCTTTATTTTTTTAAATCTAAGCAAATGTCAAACTAACAATTTATAGGTACAAACAAGACCAGCTATGGAGTTTGGCTCGTCATCTTTTATTTTTGACCTTCGCGCTCTTTAGACTTGAGCAGAAACGCGATCTGATTGGCTAGTGCCTGTGCATGAAAGGTGCTGTGAGTGAACCGGTGCCCAGCTTGAGAGAGCTCCTGTGGGTAGCTGAATGTGTCGATTGGACTGAAAGATAACGTCTTCTCAATCAATTTATACGTTCGCTAGAATATGTGGGATTTATGTTAATGTAAATTTAAAGGGAATAAAGACAATTCTGATTTGGAAGACATTTAAATTTGTGGGAAAAAAAATTGGTTGAATTTTTTAATTTAAAAAAAATGATCTTATCAACCTGCAGTACCTCCGCGGACCCCCTGTAGAAGACCCCTGACCTATATACCATCGCTTCTGATAAATACATAAGTGAAATGCAATTGACAGAGGGGTTGAATTCAATTGAACATATTGACAAGATATTATATTGAGGAACTTGAGGGTATTGACAAGTCTGTGTATTAAAAAACAGACACACACTACATATTTACATAAAACTGGATAACACCAGTGATAAAGAACAGCATAGTGGACCTCTAATCTAGCCTTTTCCATTATGCTTCCATTATGCTTGCTCTTCATGTTGTATTTATCCATCACCATCAGCTTAGGGAGGCCATTCAGGAGCAGCCAGTCATCCTGTTGCCCAATCACAGGAGCTATGTGGACTTCCTGGTTCTCTCCTACATCCTGTTCACCTACGACCTATCCATCCCGGTCATCGCTGCAGGAGTTCGTAAGTATTTGTTAGAAAAAGCCACTCGTTGAGTTTTTGAAATGTGAAGTGTATATCTGGCAAATGTACAATTTAGCCTAATCTAGACCTAAATGTTTTGACCCACTCAAGTCAAATTGCTGGTTAAGAAAGTTCCTTGTGATTTCTTTTTGAATTTGGCTTAAGACTTGACACAAAGCTATTCTTTTACATTAATATAATTATTTCTAACTGACTACTCGCTGTACCTATTTGTTCAACTGTCTCTCTCTCGCCATCCTCGCTTCCAGCTCTCATGGGGATGAGGCTGATTGGAGAGCTACTGCGTCGTTCCGGAGCATTCTTTATCCGCCGGGCAATAAGGGCAGATAAGCTCTACTGGGCAGTGCTGTCGGAGTATGTCAGAACCATTGTGAGGGTATGTGCATTTGGTTGTCTATCTCACCACTCGTTTAAGATTGACCGTGAATCATTTTCAGATTAGATCTTGTGGCTTGTGGTTTGAGATTGTAATTCTCCATATGAGTCAAGGTTAATTACAATCTCAAACCACAAGCCACAAGATCTAATCTGAAAATGATTCACGGTCAATCTTAAACGAGTGGTGAGATAGACAGTTCCAAAAGGTATTAATATTATTATTAAGTATCACACTTGAAGACAAGACAAAGACAAACCAAAATAGATTTGTTTCAAATATTAACTGTTGGTAAATGTGCCTTTGCATTGATTTGCATTTGTAACAGTGCAGTAACAACGCATCAAGACAAATACATCTTATTCTGTCTTGTGATGCCGCGTTTCCTAAGCGCATCCTCACTGCATCCATGTCTGTTGATTCTTTTGCATTGGAATGAACCTGTCCTTGCAGTAAAATGTCTGGGACCTAACTGTCTTGACAGACTGGCTATGCCCCTCTGGAGTTTTATGTCGAAGGATATCGGAGCCGAACACTGAAGTCTTTGAATCCCAAACTAGGTGAGACATGGGACGATTTATACAGTAGATTAGTGATATGGATAAATCTCTGGGATGTTTTTTCCAGAGCTGAAGGATCGACTTACAGATATGATATGTAGATATGATGAAGATATGATGTCTGCTCTTGCAACTGATGTGTGTTTCTGTCTTTCTGTGAATGTGCAGGATTAAGAAAATCCATTGTCAAGCAGGGTGGATATAAATGAGATCTGTGTTTGTGTATATTTATTAACAACACTTTTTGTGTGCTTGTGTGTTTGTGTGTGTAGGCATGATGGACATGGTTCTGGAGCCTTTTTTTAAAGGCGAGGTGTATGATATCAATTTGGTGCCCATCAGCATCAGCTATGATCGGGTGCTTGACGAGTCTCTGCTGGCCCATGAGCTGCTGGGATTTCCCAAACCAAAAGAGTCCATTATAGTACGCTGTGATTTTTAAAACTACATTACAGGATTCCTCCCTTAAACCCCAGTTTAGCAAAGCTCGCCAGTTCAAAACTTGACAGCTGTTGGGATTCTGGCATGCAAAGTTTGTCAACACACCCACCTCTGATAGATACATTTGATTTACACCTCAATTTCATTATTGTTTGAAGTATTTTTAACTGTCACACAATTGTTGGTCAGAATGTGGTTAAAAGTAATGTAATTCTGGTCACGAATTAAATCTCGTCTGTCTGTGATTGCTTAGGGTCTCCTCAAGGCTCGAAAAGTTCTGGAGGATGATTATGGCTCCATGCATGTGTGTTTTGGCCAGCCCATCTCTGTGAGAGAGCTTGCCAAGGGGAGAATCAACCACTTGCAGTATGACCTAGTTCTCAGGTGTGGACTGCAACACTTCCTTACCTTCCTTAGAAAATAGTTTCATCTCTCTCAATAAAGCATGATCGCAACATTGCAAAGGAGATCCATTGGTTTCTATTCAGTTGTGCTGGGCAAAACATGACCATGGCACCTGGACACAAGCGTGCATGCCTGGAACAACTAGTTTGAGCACCAACAGCAACAAAGCTGGCTTTCCTTCAAGAGCTGCCCTGGCACACATCCGGACAAAAACTGTTTATTGACTAAAAACTGAAACTGAAATGACCTACACAGAATGTTGAAGTCTTTAATCTTTGTGTCACCTCTCTCAAACTCTCACACCATTTCATGTCTGTCCTCCTCTCTCGCTCTCTCTCTCTCTATCCCTTTCTACTTTCCTTCTCTCTTTCTCTTTCTCTCTTGCTCTCTTTCTCTCAAACCAATCTCCTCTTACTCTTAATCTCTGAATCTCCCAGAGACATGCCCCAGAATCCCAGTGAGGAGACCCAGGCGTTCGTGAGTGTGGTGGCCCACGGAGTGGTCCGTCTGCAGGAGAGAGGCATGGTCCTCAGCCCCTGGAGCCTCATAGCCCTCATCTTGCTCCAGAGCCCCGAGGGCCTGGGCTTGGACACCCTCACCCAGCGCGCCGCCTGGCTACGGGGGCTGGTCCTGAAGTTTGGGGCCCGGCTTAACTGGCCTGGTAAGAGCCTGAGATAAATATGATAAAATCACATCAAAGACCTTATTTTGACAGCGAAAACAGCAGGAAGAAACGGTCTATTTTGCACTGGAAGGTTGTCTAAGCTTTAGAGATAAATTAAACTTTCTGCTGAACCTGAACCCCCAAGAGTAAGCACTACGGCGATGGTGGCAAGGACAATCTCAGGAACTGGAACAATTTAACAGGAAGAATTACTATCATTAAGTTTTCTTTCTCTGGATCCTCAACATTTTACCACTACCTATCCCAAATGAAACGTGACCTAATATGCCGTGCCCGTTTCAGCTCAGGTTTCTAATGAGGAAGTGATGTCATCCAGCCTGTCCCTCCACCAGTCAATGGTTTGTTGTGAGGGGGGCAGAGTGCTGCTTCTGGAGGAGCAGGGTCCTGGCGGGGAGGCTTCCGTCACTCCAGAGGCAGGCGTGTTGAAGCGTGCGGTTGTCATGCTCATGTGCGCCTCCTACAGGAACCTGGCGCTGCACGTTTTTGTGCGGCCTTCCCTGGTCGCTGTCGCTATGGCAACCACTCCCAACACCAGAAAGGGTGAGTGAGAGGGACAGATAGGGAAAGATAACAGAGAGTAGTTCGATAGAAAGGTATGGCCACACAGAGGTCTCCAACCCATTAGTCATAAACTACTGTTTATTACATTACAGCATGAAGTGCAAAGACTCACTTGCACTAACCATGGAGATTATATAGACCTAGAGAGAGTGAGGAAGTACCACACCCATTAATTTCAATGGCCGATGCTATTTTAGTAAGTTCATTAATTTTAACGAGTTGTTCTATATGAGTTGTTTCAGTCATGGAAGTACAAAATTGCCCGCAGACATCTTTAAAAGTGTAAGACCGTGGGTGCTCACTTCCGGGACCATTTCAATGAAAAGCCAATAAGGTGCCACATTACAGATGCCCACAAAAGTATGTATAAAAAGCATCTCTAACTTCCAGAGATATGCCAAAATTATTTTTTTCATTCACAGCCATTGCCAAATCATATCACCTATCTATATATTGTTGTACTCTTTGATGATGTTTTAAATTGTTCCCATATTGCCTTTATATAAGGCTAATATGATATTAGCCTTGACACAAATATCAGCAGCCAGTCTCCTTTATTGCTATCCACCAATCCACACAGACAAAATACTTTGTGGCCATCTGTAACCCACGGTCCAACAGTTTTAAAGATGTCTACTGGCTGAAGCTAACCCTCCACATCCTGCCCCTCTGGCACTAACTTTATTTTACTGCAGAGAGAAAATTTCACCCTCATTTGATCACAGATAAACAACAACAATACAACAATAATTCAACTAAATATTTCACACATCTACCTGTGTTTCTTACTTCATAGAGGATGTCTTCACACGCTTCAAATTCCTGCAGGACCTTTTCTCCAATGAGTTTGTCTTTGTGCCTGGAATGGCTGCCCAGGTAAGGGATGACATCAGGTTAAGTTGACTTATGTTTCTTTGAGCTGGTCACTGCAACCAAGACAGACTTTTGAAACATGATAATCCCTCTGTTATTTAATGACAAATATAGTACTATTAAACTCTTGAATTCTCTAAAATGGAACTTCCATTCTATCCATTATCCTGCCTCTACTAAAGGACTTTGAGGAGGGCTGTTCGCGGCTGGTGAGGTGTGGGGCACTGCAGACTTCTGATCAAGAGCTGGTTGTGACAGAACATGGTACAGACACAGCTTCCTTTCTCCGAGCTATCCTCCAGCCCTTCTTACAAACATATCAGGTAATGGTCTACCAAAACCTGCAGCTTTACGGCTCACTATAAAAAATGTGTACTGTGACTTTGCAGTTGGTCTAACTCTGTTCTAATTTTGTGTAAATATATATATATACAGTACTGTGCAAAAGTTTTAGGCATGTGTGAAAAAATGCTATGAACTAAGAATGCTTTGAAAAATGTAAACAATAAATGTTTATTTTTTATCCATTTACATGGTAAGACTGAGCACAGCAACAAGACACAACGTAGTTATACTGCATCAGCAGGGTCTCTCCCAGACAAAGATTTCAAAGCAGACAGGGGTTTCAAAATGTGCAGTTCAAGCTCTTTTGAAGAAGACGTTGAGGATCGTAGACGCAGTGGTCAGCCAAGGAAACTTAATGCAGCTGATGAAAAACACATCAAGCTTATTTACCTTCAAAATCGGAAGATTTCAAGCAGTGGCATCAGCTCAGAACTGGCAGAAACCAGTGGTACCCAGGTACAGATATTTGCTGTCCGGGGAAGTCTGGCCAGAAGTGGTCTTCATGGAAGAGTTGCAGCCAAAAAGCTCTACCCCGACAAGGAAACAAGGCCAAGTGACTGAACTAAGCACGAAAACATAGAAACTGGGGTGCAGAAACATGGCAGAAGGTGCTCTGGACTGATGAGTCAAAATTAGAAATATTTGGCTGTAGAAGAAGGCAGTTTGTTCGCCGAAGGGCTGGCGAGAGGTACAATAATGAGAGTCTGCAGGCAGCAGTGAAGCATGGTAGAGGTTCCTTTCCAGTTTGGGGCTGCATTTCTGCAAGTGGAGTTTGAGATTTGGTCAGGATGAATGGTGTCCTCAATGCTGAGAAATACAGGCAGATACTAATCCATCATGCAATACCATCAGGGAGGCGTATGATTGGCACCAAATGTATTCTGCAGCAGGAACATAACCCCAAACATACAGCCAATGTCATTAACAACTATCTTCAGCTTAAAGAAGAACAGAAAGTCCTGCAAGTGATGGTATGACCCCCACAGAGCCCTGATCTCTACATCATCGAGTCTGTCTGGGTTTACATGAAGAGACAGAAGAATTTTAGGAAGCCTACATCCACAGAAGGTCTGTAGTTAGTTCTCCAAGATGTTTGGAACAATTTACCAGCCGAGTACCTTCAAAAACTGTGCGCAAGTGTATCTGGAAGAATTGATGCTATTTTGAAGGCAAAGGGTGGTCACACCAAATATTGATTTAATTTAGAATTTTCTTCTGTTCCTTCACTGCATTTTGTTAATTTATGAAGAATTGATGAAAATAAACTGTTAACACTTCCATTTTTGAAAGCATTCTTAGTTTACAGCATTTTTTCACACCTGCCTAAAACTTTTGCACAGTACTGTATATATATATATACAGTATATATATAAAAAAAGAAACTCGTCAAAAAAGTTTGGACATTTGTGTTTGTTGATTATTTCTCCTTTGTTACAATGCTAATTAGCATTGTATTTGATATTATCGGAAAGCCTGTTTATTTACCTTTACAATGATGTCCAACTTGTAAGGATCATGCATTTGTGGGATGAGCAGCACAGCACAGAAGGGTGGCGCCCAAGTAAAATTTGCCAAACTCTCTGGACAGGTGATCTTCCGTCATTTGACTGAGAACAGTGCCCTGGTGTTTACCGAGAGACAGTACATACCTGCGGTCCAGTCTTACTGTCTGAAACTCATCCTTGCAGGTATGACTACCTCAGCTCACCTGTTCCATGTGACTCACTGCTCACAGTTTCGTCAGAATTAAGTCAAAGTAGGCTGGTCACGTCAACTTGCAGTTTGGTTGGCCAGAGTTGGTCGATCATGTCCATATGGTGTCCTCAGTGATGTAACGACGCATTGAATGCTCCCCACAGGTGAACTCCAGACCTATGAGGCTCTGTCCTCAGACATTCAAAAGAATGTACTCTATGCACTGGTGAGGTTGAAGGCTGTAACAAAAACAAAAGTGTAAGTTCTCCTTACAACCAGACGTAATGTATACCAACTAGTACACTGTCAATGAGATGAGATATGGGGGCTTAAAGACTAATATTGTGTCCTACCGTTTCAGAGGTGACCAGAGTGAGTTAAGAGTCAACAGAGCTGCCATCCAGAGAATTGGAGATATTTTGGGTACAAGATCCTCCATCTTTCCTGCTGTCCTTTAGTGTAATAACATCCAGATATGAATAATAGAACAATTAAGAGAAAAGCGCTAGATGTGCTGTACGAACCTGGGCAAACTAGCTAACATTATAGCGCCAGTGGTACAGGGGGTAGAGGAGTCGCTTAGTAATCGGAAGGTTGCTAGTACGATTCACCACTCCTTCTTACCAAGTGTGTAAGTGTCCTTGAGCAAGACACTGAACCCCTAAAACTGCTCCTAATGCAATTTCCTTGTAAGTCGCTTTGGATAAAAGTGTCTGCTACATATATAGCATTAGCAATACAGTTAGTTACAAGTCTGCAATGTGTGTAACATGGAGCTATCTATAATAATACTTGATAATAGAGATGTAAAGAAAGTTAAACAACCAAATCGTTTCTGACCAATGTAAAATAAGACAAATCAACTTTCTTGATCTCTAGTTGCACTACCCACCAGCCATTGAATGAGCTGAATGGAAGGCCAATACCCCTGTAGTGTCACCTGCTGTTGTGGTGCCTTTACAATTGCAAACTCTGAGCCTAACCCTGAACTCTCAAATGATCAATCCTGAGATGGGAAACTATGAGGGCCTGATTTACTAACAGGACTGCGCCCATTTCAGGCGTAAAATAGCGGGTGTAAACATAAAACGGTATTTACAAACGAGGCGCATTTGAGTAGAAGCGCAGATTAACGCTGATGGGAGGGTAGAAAGAAAAATGGGTGTGTGCCGCTAATATATTGGAGGAGAGAAGTTAAGTGCTCCTAATATTGTATTGCGTGGTATTTACTAAAACTGCCTGGCGAGAGTGCGTCTCTTATTTGAGGGATAATTCTCCGCCTCCTAAAAGCACGTCTTAACCAGGAAGCGCTATTATGATTGATTCTGAAAACTTCGATATGGCAGCAGTTATTAGAACAAGGCGAAGCAAAGACAACGCGCAGAAAGATTTTTTTCAACGCGAATAAAACTTTTCCAGTTAAGCGAACCAGAAATCATTAGACGGTACAGGTTAACCAGCTACGCAATACTACAATTACTGAACCAGATCAGAGACGACATCGAACCCTCCACCCAGCTATCATATTCCATTCCATCAGTTGTTAAACTCCTGGCAACATTGCAAATATTGGCCTCCGGATCATTTCAAACAGTTATAGCATCAGCAGTTGGTATATCTCAGCCTTCACTCAGCCAAATATTCACCCAGGTACTCGACGCATTGCTACGGCGCACTTTTTTTACAGGACTTTTTTTAAATTGCAAACTTTCCGAACGTAATTGGAGCCATTGATTGCACCCACATCCAAACAGTCCCACCTTCAATCCACGAACACATTTACCGAACCAGAAAGCACACATATTCAATGAATGTCCAGGTCATATGTGATGCCAACATGACCATTAATAACGTGGTAGCCAAATACCCTGGATCTGTCCATGACAGTTTTATCTTCCGGAATAGTGCCATCTATCCAAGATTGAGCAACAGGGATTTTGGAGAGGCCTGGCTACTTGGTAAATGTATTTGTTTCAGTGGGGATATATTGTAGTGAACCCATGTCCCTTGTAGAAATTATTAATCTCGCCATGTACACATCTACATTGTTATATTAGACAGTTTATGTATTAATGCCACCCAATAGCATATTTTTTATAATCGTGTATAATCTTTTAAACATCTCGCTGTAGGTGATGGAGGGTATCCCCAACAGCCATGAATAATGACACCTATACCCAACACAGCATCGGTAGCAGAACAACAATATAACCGCGCTCACATTAAATCAAGGGCAGTGATTGTACCTTCCTTGTAAAAGGTTAATGTCCGCTGTTACTTCGCGAAATATATCTATCTCCTCTTCGCTGAACCTTCGTTTTCTCTTCCTCAAATCTCCATGGTGGCAGTAACATGCAGGCGATTTCTCCCGTCTTTTAACGGTGTGCTAAATAACACTAACGACGGAGTTAGCCCAGTGCGGATCTGGTTTGATAAATACCACGGAAAATGCGGAAAAACATTGTGCGGTAAATTGCGCTTTGAGTAAGAAATTCTAATGCACTGCACTTATGACAAGTATGAACATTTTCAGAAACTTGGAAAACCTTGAAACACACCCCCCCCCCCGCGGTAAATTGCGCTTTGGCAAAGGCGCAGATTAAGCTTACGGTACAGGTTAACCAGCTACGCAATACTACAATTACTGAACCAGAAGCTGCGGTCGCAATGTTAGTAAATCAGGCCCTGAGTGTTCGGTCCTAGTGCATTTTATCTTAGTTAGTTCAAACAACTCTGAGTATATTCTCTCAGAGTTAAGCGCGTGCCCAAATAGTATAAAAAGCCATCAATAGAGCTCCAATACTAAGAGTCACCATGGCAACCAGGAGAAAACTAACAGTTTTCATTACCCCACTTGCATTACCCCACGTGGTTGTTGCGTACTTGCACTTGTAAAACCGATTATACAGACATGAAATTTGTGGTTTATTATTTACTTTCTTTGTTTTAAAACCTGTCCATTATTTGTTTGTAAGTTGAATTTTTATTTGTAAAAAACACATTTATATTACATTTTAGATTTTTAATAGACATGTATTGGTGAAGCACATTGTGTTTGTTTTAGATGTGTGTTTTGTATTTGTAAAGCAGGGTGTGCATATTTGCAAATCATGGGGCATTTCTTCTTTTTCTTGTTTTTTTTTTACTGAATGTATCCCATAGAGCAGTACCTGAGTAATTGACTGCCATAGTTATAATAGTTAAAGTAATTGTGATAATAGTTAAAGTAATTGTGATAAAAGTTAAAGTAACTGTGATATCACCCAAGTGGATATAACCATGCCTCCAGCCCTTCTCATGCCGAATAGAATGCTTTGGCTCCATCACAAACTACCTCCCATCAGATACAGTAAGCACGAGACCACAATGTGCCTTAGTCAGTCAAACAGTGGACCTTTAATCTGGACACACACGCACACACACTGAGAGGAGGTAGGGGTGAGAGTGTGTGAGAAAGAGAGAAACAGGCAATGACACTGTAATGTCACTGTAATGTCATTATTTTTTGTTGTGAACTGAGCCTGAAAAACAGATTTTGCAAACGTCATGATATTCTTTCAGACTGTCTTTGATTGACATCACACAGAAAAAAACTTGGGTCTAACCACTGCCAATCATTACATGAAAATCTTTTTTAGAAGTCAATAACATGGACTAACGTCTATCACCTGATGAAAATAATACATTTTATATAAATATGTCTGTTACTCTATGGCCTTATGTTAGGGGTGTCCAAACTTTTTTCACAGAGGGCCAGATATGATAATGTGAAGATGCTCGGGGGCCAATCGTCCCTTCGTACATATTTTAACCATAAAAGTAACATGCAAAAAATACACAATTTACATTGTCACAATTATCTTTATTTTTCAAATGGCAGTGTAACCAAATATAAGCCAATCACGCAGGCTTGAAAAACTGTAAAAACACAATTATGCCATTCATTCATATCTGGAGTCAGATAACAGTGAACAAACAACATGAAATACCTTAACTTTCATGAACTTCATTTTAAACAGGAGTTGTAAGTAATGCTGTGTGTGTCTGTGAATTTTGCAAGGTCTTTTACAAGATCATTCAGAAAGTAATAGTTCATGTCACATCTATCTAAGTATATAGCATCAACAGTTATAGCCAAATCGTTTAATTAAACAGTTTAATAAAACAAATGCCATAAGTCCAAGTGCATATATTAACTTTGCTTTTGGATTTTCATTGTTAATAGTGACCGATGTTACTGTTCAAAACACACAAAATTTTAGATTGACCAAGAAACATTACTTGCTGTCACTAATGACAACGGTGATACTGAGATCTTATTTCAGTAAACAGGCCAGGTCAGGTTTGACGGCACTGGTTGAGATGTGTAAAATGTTACGTAAGAGGGAGTCACTTACTTTTGACCTCAATCGGTTCTTGTTTAAATTCATGACAGAGAATATCTGCTCACACAAATAAGCTATGCCGAATAAGGCAACCGTCTCTTGACAAATTAGGCAAACACAAGTGCCTCGATTTTCAGAGAAGAAATATTGCAATTACTATTTCTCCTGAAAGCGGCTGCCCTCACTGTCAACTTTCCTCTTTTTACTTGCCATGGTAAAAAGGCTTGAGGCGCATAGCCTACTATAAACGTGTTTGAGACGGCGCAAATAGCCTACTATAAACGTGGTTGAGACTCTTATTAAAGCTCTTACTCATTCTCGTGGTTGAAAGTCGGTAACAAGTCACGATAAACGTTGTTGAGACACTTATTAAAGATCTTACTCATTCTCGTGGTTGAAAGTCGGTTGAAAGCAATGTCATTTATTTCTTAAAAGTTATTGAAAGAAATAGACTTACTCATTCATGGTTGAAAGTCGGTAACAAGTCACGTGGTTGAAAGTCGGTAACACAGACAAATACAAAAATTGTTGTCCCTATTCATTGTATTTATATCGTATCATGCCTCTTACCTCATATTTATTGTATATATCATATCATGCCTCTTACCTCATATTCATTGTACTTAAATCTTATCATGCCTCTTACCTCATTCATAACTTCTATTGCTACCTTCACCTGTAATGCATCTGCACTTTGCATATACCTATATCATATCTGCACTAATGACCACTATCGCTGCCAATGTTACTTCTGCTCATACCCCATATAGCCTTTTCCTGGCAGAAATAAAATCCCTTTACCTTATGCTGTCCCAATATACCTGAATTCACCCTAATAAGAAATGCCATCGCGCGCCAGTGTTGTAAATGTTGTACGGAGATAATCTGTAACTTGTGGAAGTTTTATTGTTAAACAGTGAGTACTTTGGTAGATTAAAGTGTAAACTTTGAATACAAATGCTAGTACAGCTTCTATACATTAGCCTATCTGTAAGGTTGTGAGTAGGGATGGGTATCGTTTTTTTTTTCCGATACCGGTGCTTAACCGATACTTCCAAAACGATACCGGTGCCTAAACGGTGCCAGAACCGATACTTTCTTTTTTTAAATCGCACAAAACAACGATTGACGACCTTAAAGGCTTATTTATTGCCAAGGCAAAACGTTTTCTTCAAATTTAACAACATATTAACTGTTTAAGGTATACTATAAATACAAAACACTTGGCTTCAAACCTTTTAACTTCAAACTATGAACAATATATTAACTTTTAACAACTGTTTACAGTATACTTAAATAAATAACCCTAAATAAATACAAAACACACTCTGTACACACACTACAGCTTCACACTTCAGTTATTCTTTTGTAGAAATATGAGCATATTTGCCTTCAGAGTCATAAATGTATTATTTTGTTTGCATTTATTTAAACCCACTGGTTTCGTGAATGTGTACTGCCCCTTTAAGAGTTTAGGTTTAGGGCTGCTGGCATTTCCGTTTAGTCTTCAGTGTGCTATTTCTGATCTGCCTTTGCCTCTTACCTTCTCTCCCCCCTTTACACGCAATTTTGTTGTTGCATTGGCTGCACGTCGCGTTGTTTGAATCTTTTTTTTGCGAAATACAGCCACACTTTTGACGTTTACCTTTCGTGCAAGGCTGCCTGCTCTTCGCTGTCATAAGACTGTTGCAATGTAATCACCAATGAGCGTGAGCAACACAGGCCAGAGTTTACATTGGGAGATGGAGCAGTTTTATATGTGCCCCACGAAATCTCCTAGCAACCCAAAAAAGTATACAGATCGTACTCGGACAGATCGACGCCACTAACGTTACTGCTCGTTAGCTATCACTAGTTTTGTACTGTTTTGGAACCAGCCTCCGTGTTTGATGTTGCCGCCTGAAATAATTCCTGTTTATAAGACAACATTTTACGGAAGTTTTGTTCATTTAGCTGCATGATTTGTTTTTTTCTATCGGCTCAGGCACCGAAAGGAAGCACCGAAATCTGCGTTGCATTTCGGTCCGGGTAGGTACCGGTTGTATGGAACCGGTGCCATATTGGTACCGGTTCTCGGTACCCAACCCTAGTTGTGAGTGTGCAGTGGTAATGTAAGTTGGATTCGTAAAACGTAATTTAGGAAATAAATGACATTGATTGACCGTGTAGCTATTTGTTTTGTCTCATTAAAGAAATAAATGAGATTGCTTGACCGTGTAGCTATTTGTTTTGTCTCTGTGAGAATAAGTAAGAGCTTTAATAAGAGTCTCAACCACGTTTATAGTAGGCTATGTGCGCCCGCGCCCCTGCCTGTAAGTGATGCAATTTGCGACTCATTCACCAGGTGAGGCGACTCGCATCGTGCGCTACGCCTCTGATCGCATACCGGAACTTAGCGCCACTGTTGCCTTGTTCTCACGTGACGAACATTTGAACGATGCCAAAGTAAAAGTCCAATACCCTAGAGGCAGAGGTGTCAAAAGTATTCACATTCATTACTCAAGTAGAAGTATAGATACTAGGGTTTAAAAATACTTTTGTAGAAGTTGAAGTATCAACTCAAGCTTTTTACTTAAGTGAAAGTGTAAAAGTAAAAAAAAAAATCCATTAAGGACAAACTCTTAAGCCGTGTCTCAGGGGCCTATAGTGTTTGGTGTGCTCTGCCCAAGCACCAGCTGTGCGGATGTGATGTTTGCGGAGGGCCTCCTCCCTCGCCGTTAGCGTCTCACGCCATGTCTCGTGCGGCCTGTACTTCCCAGGGGTAATCGGGATGAAGTTGCGTGTAGGCCGGCCGAAGACACACATCGCCGGGGATAGCTTAGTGTCGGGGTCCGGTGTGTTACGGTATTGCAGTATCTCCCTGTGTCAAGTTCGCCCTTCGGGCCTGTATTGTCAGTGATGAGCCTCTTCATCGTCTTCACCCCATTCTCCGCGCAGCAGTTGCTGTGGGGGAATGCCACCGATGAGAGACGATGGTGCACCCCCCTTCTGCGAAGGAAAGACCTGGTCTCGGCGGAGGTGAATTCTGGCCCCCCGTCCGATGCAAGCTCCTCAGGTGTCCCGTATGTAGCAAAAGCCCGGCGTAGGTGGCATATGAGGTCTGCCGCGCCACCTGTCGACTTCGAGATGATTGGCCAATTCGAGTAGCGGTCCACTGTCACGTGGTAGTGTACACCCCTGTGCATGAAAAAGTCCGAACACACAGCCTGGAAGGGGTAAACGGCCATGATGGGTGGGGTCGGCGGCGTTGCGGGCTGTGAGGGTGCCATCCGGTGACAGTGCTCGCAGTCAGTCCGAGCGGTGCAGATTTCGGCCGACATGCCTGGCCAGAACACAGACGACTCTGCACGGGTGGTCATCATGGAGATGCCCTGGTGGGCAGCTGGTAGGGCGCTCAGCACCTCGCCACAGAGTGAGGGCGGTATGACTTACCTATCCTTGTACAGGACCACCCCGTCAGCTGAGGTAATGTCCTCGCGGTACTGGTCGAGGCCACGAATCGATACCGGCATCCCGGTCCTCGACTCGGGGAAGCCGTCTGCTGCCATCTCCTCCAATGTGCGCATATCACCGTCAGTGCCGGTGTCCTCCCTGACGCGGTCCAATGTCACGGACCGCAGCGACTCAAGCCCCGCAGCGAACCAGGTCAGGTCGCTTTCCTCAATGTCGTCGTATGAGAGAAAGGACATCCGCGTGTGTGCTGGGTGAGAGGTGAGTCACTGTGGCGGCGCTGTCGTCCGGAAGATCCATTGGTGACGGGCATGGCGTGGCAACCGGCCTGCGTGACATGGCATCCGCGGCCCTGTTCTTCATGCCTGGGACATGTATGATGCGGAAGCGATAGCGCAGGGTCTTCTCTTTGAGGTTCCTGAGCGAGGGGTTGGGAATGTCATCGAGTGCTCTGTCACCAAGGACCTTAAGCAACGGCTTGTGGTCGACTGCCACAATCAGATCCCTGCAACCCAACACGAAGTAGCGCGCCTTGTCCAGGGCGTCAGCAACTGCAATCGCCTCTCCCTCTACGGGGGCGTATCTGGACTCGGCTGCATGTGTGAACCTGCTGCCAACCAGGGTCACCTTCCATCCGTCAGTGCAGCAGAAGGGCCTGACCGGCGTGCACTGACAGTGCTTCTGGAACAGCCAGAAACCGACGCCCTCCTTTGACCAGTCCGTGGCAAGGCACGTTGACTTGGACTTGTCAAAGATGCGGACACCACGCTCAATCTCTTGGACGATTGCCTGCTTCGACTCATGGAAAACGTCCTCCAATTCCGGAGACAACTCAAAGCGCACCCCACTCTGCAGAAGCTTCCGTAATGGTTGCATACATTCAGCCATACTGAAGGCATAGGCCACCTGGTTGACCAGTCTGAACCAGGACCTGATGTCAGTGATGTGCGTGGTCGCGGGAAATCCCGGATCGCCTCCAGGTAACGGCTGCATGGCCGTACGTCAGTCATGGTGATTGTGAAGCCTGCAAAGTCCACCGTGGGTGTGGCGAAGACGAACTTTTCCGGGTTAAGGATGATACCGTTTCTGCCACAAATGTCCAGCCATTGTATCGCCTGGAAGTAGCTCTCTTCAATCGTATCAGCCCACAGCAATGTGTCGTCCACGCACTTGGTCTTGTTGCCGATGTCCGCGACCATGCCATCATAGCGTCGGGAGTAACTGTCACCTGACACCATGTACCCTTGTGGGGCTGAACGGTACTGGTAGCGCCCCCATGGGGTGATAAACGTCGTCTTGTGGCGGTCATCGTCATGCAGCGGGACGCTGTGGTAGCCATTCCAGGCGTTGAATACAGTATTGCGTGCCCACTGGGCACCTGTCTTGCCTGGTGGAAGGGGGATTGCGTGTGGTGGGTCTCACGGAGTGCATGCTTGTTTAGGGCTTGGAAGTCTATACAGTGCGCCGTGGCTTGCCGTTCTTTTTCGCACAGATCACCATGCGGTGACACCACGTTACAGGCGTGCCAATGGGCACTTCCTCCAACACGCCAAGACGAATGTCCTGGTCGAGGACCGCTTTCACTTCACCCTGCCAGTGAATGGCCACGGGAATGGGGGTGTGGCAAGCAACTGGCGTCGCATCCTCATCGAGCATGAGGCGAAGCGGTGGGCCAGACACCCTCGGCAGGGGCTGGTGGGGGCATGTATTGAATGTGCTCTCAGCGTATAACCCAAGTAGGTGTTTCCGTAGAGCTTCCCTGTAAGCCTCCGTGGCTGGCATGGTGAGTGTGGTTAGCCTGGGCGGAGGCTCCGCTCGTCGTGGGCAGTCACACGGGTCCGAGGTCGCCAGGTTGACCTCCCAGACAGTTGGGAACATGTCTGAGATCATGCCCAGGTCCACGCAGGCTGCCCGGGAAAGGAATATACGGTCTGAAGTGTCTGTCACGTACGCGATCTGGCGTTGCTGCTGTCACCAGCGAACCTGGCGATGGCGGCCCGAGGATCCGTATTCCCCCATTGTTTGCGGCCTTCATGGTCATGGATACGGGAAGGTCCTCTGTGCTCAGGCCCATCTGCTGGGCGACCCTGACGCCGATCAGGCAGCTCTGGCACCCTGTGTCAGCCATGGCAGGCAGGGATACAGCGCTGGTGCGTTTCCGAAGGTCGAGGCCCAGTGTTTTGTAGTCCTCACGTTCAGTGGTGAGTGTGAGGTGGACGTATGGCTGTGTGTTGGATGGGCGCTTCATCCACTTGTCACACATGTCATCATAGAGGTGGTGGGCGAGGGGGAGTGTGTGTGCTTTGTCGCTAGCGCTGGTCATGGGATTAAGGTCTGGGGAGTTTCCTGGCCAATGGACCCAAAATATCAATGTTTTGTTCCCCGAGCCACTTAGTTATCACTTTTGCCTTATGGCAAGGTGCTCCATCATGCTGGGAAAGGCATTGTTAATCAACAAACTGTTCCTGGATGGTTGGGAGAAGTGGCTCTCGGAGGATGTTTTGGTCCAGCAAGCGCCAGGACCGTCTCCTAAACATGATTCAGCTGCGGGATCGGGTCACCTCCAGCACAGAGCTTGCTCAGGAATGGCAGCAGGCAGGTGTGAGTGCATATGCAAAGCCCAGTGAGGCGAAGACTTTTGGAGGATGGCCTGGTGTCAAGAAGGGCAGCAAAGAAGCCATTCTCTCCAGAAAAAACATCAGGGACAGACTCATATTCTGCAAAAGGTACAGGAATTGGACTTCTGAGGACTGGGGTAAAGTCATTTTCTCTGATGAATCCCCTTTCCAATTGTGTGGGGCATCTGCAAATAAGCTTGTCAGGAGAAGACAAGGTGAGCGCTACCATCAGTCCTGTGTCAAGCCAACAGTAAAGCATCCTTAGACCATTCATGTGTGGGGTTGCTCCTCAGCCAAGGGAGTGGGCTCGCTCACAATTCTGCCTAAGAACACAGCCATGAATAAAGAATGGTACCAAAACATCCTCCGAGAGCCACTTCTCCCAACAATCCAGGAACAGTTTGGTGATGAACAATGCCTTTCCCAGCATGATGGAGCACCTTGCCGTGAGGCAAAAGTGATAACTAAGTGGCTCGGGGAACAAAACATTGATATTTTGGGTCCATTGGCCAGGAAACTCCCCAGACCTTAATCTCATTGAGAACTTGTGGTCAATCCTCAAGAGGCTGGTGGACAAAAAAAAAACAAACAATTTCTGACAAACTCCAAGCATTGATTATGCAAGATCTTCCTGCATTCCCACGACATATTACAATCACTACCAAAGTAGTACTGTCAACAAACTATAATGATGTCACCGCATTTAAACTTACAAAAGCGATGTACTTACTAGTCAACTCTACGTCAGCACTGGCCATGCAAGGTTCAGGACTGATTTGAGCCATTTCAACCCATAAAATGTTAATTTTAATAAAAATGGTAATATTTTCTATATGAACGCCAGCATTGTTGTTTCATCACAGTACAGTTATAGCATTGAGTTTACAGCTAAAAAAACAAACAAATTTGAGTGTGCACTACCTCATTAAATTGAACAGGTATATCTTATATTATCCACAAGACAAGGTTGTCAATGGTGTTTTTGATCATTCAGATCATAGGTAAACAATTAGGTGTTAACACATTATTTAAAGCAGTCATCAAACAACAAACTTCTAGACATTCATCTGATGCAAATATAATGTTTATTATAGAATTTGTCAATTATGAAATCAAACAAAAAAAGGAGCTAATTAGTTGACGGAGACAAGCTGCACAACATGCCTGCCCAAGCAGCAAATCCAAAACTGCTGTAACCAAACAAAAATAACATCATGAGATCACACAGTACAGACAAAGCAGAGACAAGGCACAATACTGAGATTTTTGGTGATGTATAAAAACCTTCATGGCAGGTCTCTTCTTCTTGTGTTGTCTCCTGAGTGGCAGGGCTTATCAGAGGTGACCAGCTTCACAGGGGAGAGACGATCACTCTCCTGTCTCCCCACATCTAGATGGTGGGCCGCCTCGGCCAAAGTGAGGTCCACCCTCTGGGCCTCAAAGACGTTTTGAAGTGGAACAGGAGGCACACCCACACTCTGGGCCTTAGAGACGTCCTGGAGTGAAACGGACGTATGATCCTAAGGTAGCGCCACTAGATCAGTCTCATTGAAGTCCTTATGGGCTGGGTCTTTACCAAGCCTCTTCAGTGTTGTCATCCAGTGAGGCTCGATCCAGTCTGGTAGCTTCTGAGGCAGGGCAAAATCATGTAACTAACAATTTAAGCAGTAAAACATTCAAAATATTTGTTTAAAATAGTATATCACTTTAGTAAATACATTTAATTACCCTACATCAAGAAACAGTTCAAAACTTAATTTATTCTGTCATATTATGTAGAAAACACACCATTTTACTGTGAAAATATATATATAAAAAAAAATCATGGGAAAAAACCATAATGTCACAACCACGTAATTACCCTAAAATGTACTGTATTGTTCTGTCTAAATTACAAATGTTGCTGCTGTGTACATTTAAATGTACAACATAAAACCATTTCACCATTCAGCAGAAACGTACCTTCATTTCTACAGAAATTAGATATTACAAATATGGTATATGTCTGTTAAATTGATTTCAAGGTACACTGTAAAAAGTGGTGCTGAGTAGAAGTTAATTGCACTAGATTAAAATGTAAATATTTATTGGCCTTTTGATTTAACAAACTAATATTGTGTTCAGGAAATATACATTTTACTACTATATTCTTAAAGCAATATGTTCTCTTAAATGTATCGTAATGCTCCCTTGCGGGGTACGTGTTACTAGATATTAATTTGACCGCCAACCAGGATCCCGGATTTCCGAAAACTTAAGCCCCCCGCCCAAAGAGGGTATTTAAATTATCTTTGTACCAAATATGGCACACATACAGCGTATTGAGGTGTATTAGATAGTGTTGTACTACTGCATGTACAAACCAGCATGAGACAAATAGTAGAACTTTGATTTTGTGAAGAGAATTTGGTTCGATGTAAAAACTATTTCTTGATGAGCTTTATCTCCAACGGCTTTTTAACGTTCATCTGCCAACGTCCCTACTGAGCTTAGGTGCTGATTACTTGGTGTAGTACAGGTCACGAGATATTTCAAAATTGATTTGAATGCTAAAAACAAGCCGATATTTAGCTCCCTATTTACTACTACGGTCTTAAAAACACCTTTCTCGTAGTGGCGCCAATGTTTCCATCGGTTAACGCAGTATTACCACAACAATAGCAATGATAATAACACTAATGGTAGTACGAGCTAGACCTTCCCTTTTCCATTTTAAACCATGATTACAAAAATGTCTCAGCTAAAAATACAAAACAGACTATGGAAGGATGAGTACATGTTGCGGGCACTTGAGGAGGTAGCTGCAGGCATGCCAGTGTGCCAGGAAAGTCGGGTCTTCCATGTCCCTCGTAACGCCTTGAGGGACAGGGGGAGTGGGCGGGTGACCCAAGGCAGCCTTGGAGGGCCCAAGCGACAACTGCTAGCAGTTGACGAGGAAGCTTTGGTCCAGTACTGTCGGTACTGTGCAGCGCACGGGTTCCCACTCACCAATCCCCAGCTCCTGGCAAATGCCAACGCGGTGAGGAAGAAGAGGAGCCAACCAGAAGGTCAGCCACCACTTGGAAATAAGTGGTGGTATTGCGTTAAGAGGAGGCACGTGGCTGTGCTTAGCATAAGAACACCAGAGCACATTGACCCGGCTAGGGCCTGCTGTGCCACGATGGAGACGGTGAGAAGGTACTTTGACCTCCTCGAGGCAACTATAACTGAGCATGGGGTGAGGGACAAATCGTCACAGGTGCACAACTGTGACGAAACAGGTTTCAATATGGAGAAGAGCAGGTGCAAGGTGCTGGCACACCGGGGGACAAAACACCCCTTCCTTCTGGCCCCCCACGAGATACCATGTGTCAGTCCTGGCCTGCTTCAACGCAGCTGGGGAGGATGTTCCACCAATGATCATCTATTCTTAACACTTCCCTGGGGGCCAGTACACCGGAGGAGGCCCCCCCTTCCTCCTCCATGCAAGGAAAGAGCGCCCTTTGCTCCTCATATTCGACGGGCACAAGTCCCACCTAACACCACCTGTCGTTGAGGCGGCTAGGAGGAAGGGTGTTGTGCTCCTGCATCCCCCACCACACACCTCCAATGCCCTGCAGCCGCTGGACGTGGGATTCTTTGCCCCTTTGAAGCAGGGTTTGCCACGGTGCCTGGCAATCTCTGTCACGTCAATAATTCTAACTTTGTCAATAGATCAGAATTTGCCAAAGCTTTCCGCCACCCGTCCCAGTGGCTTAAAGACTGGGGTGTTGTGGTGGAGGGGTTTAAGAAGTGTGGCATCTTCCCTCTAAACTGGGATGCCATAAACACTAGCCGCCTCTGGCCGCAGAGCCCAAACCACCACTGCCACCACCAGCGGACCATCCTCCTCCTCCTCAGAAAATGCCTCTGCACCCCCCACAACTACTCCCCGCCTCCAACCTACTCTGACATGCCCCCCCCCCCCCCCCCCCCCCCCCCGACCTTGCAAAGGGTCCTGACCCGGGTTCAGTACCAGAACACTGTCCTGATAAGATTGACATCTGAGGCCCAAGTCATTACTGGGGAGGAGTATGAGAGGCTCCTGCTCCAGAGGGAGCAACAAGCTACAGCGGCCAGAGAGTCAAAGGAGCAGAGGGCTCAACAGAGAAACAGAAGCCAAAAATATACACAATCTTCTAGAATATTTTTAATTTCAAGGAGTGAATAATGTTTATAAAATAATCTATGAATTTGTTCTGACATTTTGAGTCCTCCAGGGGAGCCCCCAGCTGCAGAGGCAGGCCTAGCACCTGCTCCACACCTGTGCCGCCTTCACTGTACTGTTCATAATCTGACTGCACTGATCATTACTTGAGTTATCATGACTGCAGTGTTTATAATCTGACTGCACTGTACACTCAGGACAACGGCCAAGCAAGGATTCCAATCTGTTTATACTGTATTTTCTACAGCTGTAATCCTATATATCTGTAATGTGAGTTGTTTATAACAAACATATTGTTTTGTTAGTGTGCACCCCTGTCCTATTGTAGATGTCAAAATGTGTACATCTACGTATATGTAGCGTTTACTTTACATTTAGTATTGTATTCAAACATATTCTTGCTTTCAACAAATATTCATAGATTTTGTATAGACATGCATACATTTTCAAAGAAAATAAATGCCAATAGGCCTGCAGTTACACATTGAAGCTCATATTGTTGCTTATACATGTAAATATCAAAATGCTCAAATTTAGCACAATAATATATATCTATTATGAAGCCACATTCACAAACTATAGTTCCTTGCATTCACTCAGGATGAGATATACATCAAACTTTTATAGTCGTTTGTGGCCAGACACTTGTAACAGAAAGCATCTTATTACACTTAATTCTTGCTCATTCTCTCACTTTCTGTGTTGGTCATATTAGGATCCATTACGCGGTAGGCCTACAGCTAGTTCTTTTTAACACGCATTACAGAAAAAGCTGTTTGAATGCAGATTTGAAATGTTTGAAAGACTTCTTTAAATGTTTAAACATATTTTCTATTTTATATGTATTTCTTTTATTGCTTTACTATTTTCAAGGAATTTATATATATACACACACACACACACACGCATCTGTGCATATAAGTCGTCTTGGTTATTGACGAGGAAATCATGCGTGCCGTTTCCACTCTGTACCAGAGATCATCCACGGGAAGTCCGTCATTGTCATCTTGAGTGGAGGAAACATCGGCAAAGACAAGCAGGCTAACTTCCTTGACTGAGGTTTACCAATCAATTCTGATCATTAATCTAATGTGATCAACAGGCCAACAGGGTATCCTCTTCCTTTCCTCATCAAAAAACCCTCAGGCCTAATAAATTAGGAGATAACTGTTCTGATCATTAACATCATAAGATCAATATGCTATTGTGTTTTCTATTATATAGCAAATAAACAATGTTGAATAGGTCAAGAAAGAACCAATATTTCAGGATTTTATCTTAATTTCCCCAGAAACCATCCAGACTTCTCCTCCCCCAACCCACCCCCCCAAAAAAACAAGTGCAAATACATGTAATATACCCACAGAATTGAACTACCCAATTTAAAGATTCTGTATCATATTGAGAACGGATTATTTCTCTTCTATGTGAGTAATCCAGAAATTGTGGACTTTTAAATATCTACACATGATATCCTCTACATTATGGTGAAGAAAGTTGAAGACTCACTCCCAGTCCAAATATTCCACACACTTCAATTCTCAAACTATTTTTCCATTTATTTAGAATTACATTTAGTAATTTGGTAGACGCTTTCATCCAAAGTAATTTAAGTAATCAAAAAGTGAGGTACAACACATGCATGTAGCCTATCAGGTGCTGTAGAACATTAACCAGATTCAGCTTCACCAGATTCAAGTGTCAGGTAGCTTTTTCTTTTGACAACAGGAACTACAGTACACACCGCACCGCACCACAGGACAGTAAATAGTATATCTTGCATGAATAGTCAATAGCACAGTGATGCATCACGCTTAGAGGTTGGAACAGGATCCAGCTGATGTTTGTGTTCTTTGTTTAGTTAGTTCAGGCTGTTGTGGCATTTATGGATACTGGATTCAGAGTTGCAGTCTTATGGAGTTAGATTAGTTTCATAATTCACAAACCAACGAAACGCGTTTCAAACAAAAATGCATTTGTGAAACTGCGTGCGTTCGGAAAGTTCCAAAAATCCACACGAACGAATGCAGGGATTTGTAACTTGTGTTATTCGGGTTGCAAACAAATGTCATGGTGTCATTTATTTGTGAATCACAAAATACATTTGTGAAACATGAAATACATTCGCGTTTCGTTTGTTTGAATCGCGTTTTGTTTGTTTGTGACTCGCGTTTCGTTGGTTTGAAACGTGTTTCGTTTGTTTGTGAATTATGAAACTAATCTAACTCCATATTGTCTCTCATGGCCTTTGTGTTTTACGTCAGGGTGTCACAGGCCTGGAGTCCTGTAGTAGTACCTCAGCCTGCATGCTCCTATGTCCGCTGTGCGTTGGGTGTTTTGGAGACGGGACTGCTGAGTGGACCAGAGAGACAATCTGGAATCAGGGGCAGTAGTGGGGGTAAGAGGAAAGGTAGTGTCCTTACTTGGGGCAGATAAAGGAGAGAAGTATGTCAATTTCGTTTTTAACAATAATTTGGGCAGGATGGATGTCCTCTATGTTGTAGTGACAGGCGGTCATCTGCCACACGTCCAGGAAATAAACTCCCACACCACGGAACGCTTCTTGCAGCATTCGATCGAACTGCATGAGGAACCAATCACTGCTATAGATATTCTGCAAAATACACACACACACACACACAGACACACACACAGACACAGACACACAAACACACACACACACATAATAAGATGAGCGTACAGCAGCCCAGAGACTCCTCTAGAGAGCCCTGAACTGTTCCATCTGTATGTCACATCAGGTGTGTGTGTGTGTGTGTGTTCATGAGTGAATGTGAGTGATATGTACTTATTTATCAAATCCAAATAAAGAAGTAAAATGTTCCCAGAGTGAGTGGGTGTGAGTGAAGGTTGCATATATTTTTGGATGGGTGTGTTTGTTTTTAGTACCACTGTCAGATAAACACACACTCACACATGCACAAGCAAATAGGGGCACATGCTCTCACGCCTATTCATGCACCTACATCATTAGGGAATTTGGTAATAATTCATGAGCAGCAAAGATACAAACAGAGGAGGAGGACTTCAGAGAGGCTGACATCCATTTTCTATCCCAGTAGCAAGTAGCCTAGGTATGCTTTATGCTGATGCTGGGTACTCACCAAGGTTATGGACATTGGAGTTCAACAGCCTAGACACACTAGGAGACACACACTCACATGTGAGTCTAAACTGCCAGGTCCAGTGCATATGGTAAGAGAAGACTGCTAACAGTGCAGTACATACACAAACACAAGGATGCACACACTTCCACACTCACTCATACACAGACAGACACATATGGAAACACACAATTACTTGTGAGTCTAAACTGCCCACTGTGGTATTTAATGCATGTGGTAAGAGAAGGCTGCTCCCAGTGCTCACCTTGTACCCTGTTGTGTTGGCGGACTTGATGATGACCTTGGTCTCCGGTGCCCGCCTCAGCAGCGCCACGACCGCGCGGCGGACCTGCGACACCCGGTAGGCGTAGTAGGATAGCGGGTAGTTGGTGAAGTGCGCCCACATGTCGAAGACGACGATGGTGTGCGGACCACCGGCCATGCCATCGATCTCGTTGCTCATGTAGTGCAGCGACACCACCGGGGCCTTGGGGAGGCGCAGAGGGAGGCCGTGTGAGCGGAAGTGCAGGTCAATGTTGTTCTGCACGTCCACGGCCATATGGGGCCCAGAATGGTACACGCCGTGGAGGTCCATACGCTTCAGAGCTGTGAGAAACAACAGAGTGTGATAACCACGCCTTTGCTTGATGGACAAACAGCTAGTTGTATATATGTGTGAGAAAAAACAACAGCGAGTTGGTCAAGGATTTAAGATACATTTATTTACTGATTTCAAAATATAATTTAGACAGTTATATGATCATATAACAATGATGTAACCATGATGATGATAATAATATTTATATATAATATGAAGATAAAAATAATATAAAAAGGTTTGCCCATACTCCAGTGCATTCTGTTTCAGGTGTTTTTTAGTTTTCATTTACACAGTTTAGTCCCTGAAATGTCTACAAAGAGAGTACTAAATCTTCTCCTGTGAGAAGCACAGTGTGATATTTGTGTGTCTTACTTGGCACAGCCAGGATGAGGTAGTCAAACCACTGTCTAAGGGTGGAGTCTCCCATAATGTAGATGTGCCTGTTCTTCAGACACTGGGTCGCGTCATCCTCTGCAAAATTACGGGCTGCACACACAAACGACGTCCAGACGTCGTTCATGTAGAACCCTGCTGGTATTGGTGTGGGCAGCCCAGGTTTACACGACTCTATCGACCCTAAAGGAGAGACAGTATGGGAGCATGACGTGAGGGTTTTCATGTGTGAGTTTATGTGTATGCGTCGGTGTGTGTGTGTTTTGCACCAGGGTGGCTCTGCAGTCAGTTCCAAAGACAGTTGAAAAACATACCAATGGTTGTATTGGAGGCCATGACTCTAATTAAGCTTGAATCCCCCTTGAGCCACCGGTTCACATGTTGACTGTGGAGAGACAAAGCACTCAGCATCCTGCAGCTTAACTCTCACAGCACCAAGGTCATAGGTTCAATATGCACTTGGTTACATTAAAGGTGCATTAAGGATTAATAGCTATTCGCTAAAGGTATGCTAGCAGCTAAAACTAACGAAATCTCTTGAATGGGCTGACTTTGACATTATGACAAACTAATTCCTCAACGACTGTCCTTACACAGTCAAACATCAATCATGTGCAACACAAGACTAAGTAAGACGGCAAATAAGCTACTTACTAGATCGGCAGAAGGTAATCAAAGTCAGGTCGGCGGGCATCGGCAGGCAAAACTACAGAACGCAGTTATATGCCTATCGACCCTGCTATGCCATTGGCACGGACGCAATTCTCCATATTAAAAGTCATTGTAGTGCCCCAATTTTTTTTAAGCTGTTATTTTAAGGTTAAACTGCTTATCCTAACCCTAATCCTGAAGCATAATTGTTGCATATTGTGCCTTTTAGGACTGTATACCTAAATGATACATAGCATCTCAATAAATACCAAACACTCTTGCTCACCTGTCAAAGAGGACCTCCTCGAGGGCTGTCATGTGATTTTTGTAGCCACCCATGGAGTGGTCCATCAGGGCGCTGCATGGCAGAGTTGGGGGTTTGAGGCACTGCCACGTCAGCCTGGTGTTGGCATCATGGTACTCACAGCAGCAGTCCTTCTTGGAGCTCAGCACCAACCCCTCCCACTTGACGTTGCACTCCACCTTCTCCTCCACTCGAGCTCCCTGGGGGTTACTCCCCACGTAGTAGCCAGTGAAGAAACAGCGGTTGGAATCTGTGCTCCGGTGCCGCTGGAGGGCCTGCACAGCCTCGCTAGAGTGAATCAGGCGGACCGCCACCGACGCCAGGCCGACCCACGGCAGAGTGAACCGGGCCAAGTAGGTACCATTCAGGTGGTCCAGCACCTCTCCAAACACACTGGCCTAACATCCAGGGGGGAAAGTAAAGTAAACAATCACTCATCTATCAAGAACTGTGCGCTTCCTGGGCATTGGTCCCTCGGGTGTCATTTATGGTGAGGGCAATGGGGAGACAACCCAGGGAGGACTGAGGGAGGAAGCTGCTTTGTGGAACTATGGAGTGTCGAGGGATGAGTCCCTGGTCATGCTGCTAAGGAGGGCACTCGCAGACAGGTGTTAAAGGAAGAGGGCATAACATTAGCCAGTGCCATGGAGGCATGGTGATCAGCAGAGCTGAGTGATTGGCAGTTGAGATTCATGCAGGAGGAGAGAGCTCATTTGGACAATGTCAATGTCATAGGGAAACAAAGCGGTTCCAATACATCTGTATGGACGAGATAATATCACAGCGGAGACAGATCCCAAGCTCCTCATAGAGACCCTCAGCGAGGCTATCCTTAACGCTCCCAAGTACTTGCAGAGCTTGCTCCTGGCTAGAGTAGGCTACTGACCTATACTATTACATGCAGTTTTCCCTATGTTATTGCAATAAGAAAGGGTATGGTGAGTGAGATGAGTGCTCAAGTAATTCTTGAATATAAAGGCCTGGTGCCCCTCATGCTGTTATCAACCAATAACAGATCTGTGGAAACTAAATTAAACTAAATAATGAAATTAGCTGAACTGCATAGATGCCAAATAAATACATAAAATTACCTTTAATTTGTTTGAAAAAACCTTTGCCTGGAATAAATCCCCTCCGTAGCTTTTTGGAGTTTTGGTAAAGTCCTTGGCTACGATTGTGACGTAGAGCTCCTCCCCCACATAGTAACTGCCCTTGAGGTCATTAATAACGAAGGTTGAGTGGTCCGGACTGGTGCTATTCTGGTGGTCGTGTAATCCGGTAATCTGGCGGTCTGGTCCGGGCCAGTGGAGCAGCTTCAGCATCCGGTCCCACTCATCCTCACTGAAGCCCGGGTCATTTATGGCGGAGGCTGGAGAGACCGTTTGGTTGTTGGGCTTTGGTGTATGGTCAGGGAGTCCATCGGACCTGGGCATGTGCAGCTGCGGGAGGGGCCTGGGAAGAGGCCGCCCATAGCTGCGGGAGGGGCCTGGGAAGTGGCCGCCCATGTATGTGTACCACATCACCTGAACAGACGTAAACAATCAAACAAATAAACAGTCATTTCTCTCCCCAACATGCCCTGCATCATCCTGCAAAACCATGTCTGCTATTCTGCAGCAGAGCAATATCAAGTGGACACCATAATTTGGGCCAGAGCACAATTATCAAGTTCTTATATACTACTTAATGAAATACAGTGTCACAATTCTAGATTCTAATGCATGTGTGGCTGTCAAGCTTAAAAGGCACTGGGTGCCTAAAAGAGGAGTATTTTAAACGTTGATCAGTTACTACTTAGGCAAGGAGTGACAGTTGCTATGCCAACGCCAATACGTCACCTGGGCACTTTTTGGATTCTACTGCCTGGCGCTGAATTAAATTCCTCATAATGCGATTTACTTCAGAGCATCTCACATTGTACTTCGCTACCTGAGACCAGCTTGCTTGTATTTGACCTGCAATAAACCAACCAAAACAACCATGTGCTTGATGTTTGACTTTGGTAGGAAAGTTGTTGATTCGCTAGTTTATTATAGTATCAAAGTAAGCACAATTCATCAGCTAGCTCGTGCTAGTGCTACGAGCTATCTAGTTAGCTTTAAGCTATTCATCTGTTGTTGTGCTTACATTTAGAAAGTCCTTAATGTGTTGTGATTTTAAGACATATCTGACGGCACCAACAATTACATTTGAACAAAAGAGGGCATTGTTTGCACAACATTTTACTTAAGAACAACGGGGGATTGCTAGCTTTGACATGCTAGCGGACATTGCTCACTTACAGGATACCAGCAGGCAGGTGTAGCTAAAACTTTTTAGTCGCTTAATATTGTGCCTAAACGGACACTATGTACCCCGACACATTGTCGCACAAAAGGAGGAATTGCTATTAGCAATATTGATGCTAGCGTCGAAACCTGTTGATGTGTGCTTACTTACAAAAGACCGGCAGCCAATATTAAGCGGCTAAAAAGTAGCTGATGGCTTTCAAACAACTCTTGAGACTCTCTAACTGATAGCTAAAAAGTGTCCAGGTGCCTAGTGTCCGTTTAGGCACAATATTAAGCGACTAAAAAGTAGCTGATGGCTTTCGAACGACTCTTGAGACTGATAGCTAAAAAGTGGCCGGGCTACGTGGTGACCGGGTTACGTAATGCTAACGTTGGCATAGTAACTGTCACTCAAGAGGCGTTCGAAAGTCAACATTACGTCACCCGGGCTCTTTTAGGCACCCGGTGCCTTTTAAGCTTGACATGGCCATGGAGCGGTAGTGCATCACACAGAAAAGTATGCGCCCGCCGCACAGCATTATGGTGCGACTATGCCGGCAAGTTACAATAGACCAGTATACTGAATTAAAGTAATTTCAGCTTGCATCATGTCCATATGTGTATGTGTTGATCTGGAGTCAGTTTGGTAGGATTTGGATAAATAAATGTTTTAATTTTAAAAAATGGATTTATTTTTTAAAGATATTCATGTAATTTCCGTGCAAAATTGGTTTACCCAAACCAGCGGACAAATAATTCAGCCCACTGCAACACTTCAAAAGTAGCCCAATTCCGCGGTAAAACCGCAGACCTGGCAACACTGGTAAGGATGTCTATGGGCTGATATATATATATGAATACGTAACGGCAAGAGTGAGAGCATTGTTTAAAGCAAGGGCATAGGTTTGCATATGGTCCATAGGGACTTGTCACAACCAAAGTTTGGGATAGACACAATTGCCCCACCAATATTTAGTTAATTTGAATGGATTTTTTATTTGCAAACTCATTCCTATTAGGGATGCACGATAATATCGGCAAGACATCGGTATCGGCAGATATCGGCTTCAAAACCTAATTATCGGTATCTGTAGATATGAAAGATTTCTTCCGATATGCCTGGCCGATAAGGTGACGTGTAAATTATGCGCACGCGAAGCAAATGTTTATGAGCGTCGGCTGTGTGGCAGTAGCCTACTTCACAGTATCAGAGGATGATGACAAAATGCCTATTTGTTCGAAAACTTTTCAGGAGAAGGAGGAGGAGATGCAGCTTGGCCATAACGTAGGTTGCATGCATAGATGCAGACTACCCGCGTGCCACGCTTTACAACATTACCTGTCGCGCTAATAGACGTTAATAAGTTACGGTGTTAGCTAGACAACACTAGCTTGCTAGCTTGCATGCTACGTGACACCAGAGAAGTTGATGATACCTCCTTTCACGGGATGTGAAACGTTATGTCACAAGCCCACGCTATCTTTACACGGCTCACTTTTGCATTTATGGAATTTATACAGCTAACTTGGCAATAACGTTACATAGATTAGTCTAGAAATCCTAGAAGGGACGTTATTAAATTGTAAGTCAGTTAACCAAGGTTAGCTTGCAAAGTTAACCAAGCATGCTACGTGACACCAGAAAAGTTGATGATGCCTCATTTGATGCGATGTGAAACGTTATGTCACGAGCCCACGCTATCTGTACATGGCTTACTTTTCCATATATGGAATTTATACAGCTAACTTGGCAATAGTTTAGTCTAGAAATCCTAGAAGGGACGTTATTAAACTGTAAGTCAGTTAACCAACGTTAGCTTGCCAAGTAAGCCAAGCTGCATTTCCAGAGTGCAGTTGTTCAAGTTCAAATCCTAGAAGGGACGTTATTAAACTGTAAGTCAGTTAACCAACGTTAGCTTGCCAAGTAAGCCAAGCTGCATTTCCAAAGTGTAGTTGTTCAAGTTCAAGGAGGTACTGTTCAAGTATGAAAATTGTGACGTGAAAATATAAATAAATCTGTCATATTTTAAACCATTTCAGTTTCATGAGTGAATGTCTTTTTCTAAAATGATACAAATCAAGTCTGTAATGTCCTGTATTTACAGCAATACCCTAGCATAATAACAAATTAATTATAGTGCAGGAGAGACTTTTCAATAATTAAAAAGCTGAGGTGTATATATCGGTATCGGCATCGGCAATCGGCCAAAATGAGCTTGTAAATATCGGCATATCCGATATCGGCTAAAATTCAATATCGTGCATCCCTAATTCCTATTATTATCTATACTATTTTCGTTGCCCAGAAGAGTAACCAATAAATGGCCACATTTTCAAATGCACCCTCGAGCCTTTGAGACAAGATACTGTCATTTCATTGGCTGAAGTGCAAGGGCGTAGGTTTGCATAGGGTTCATAGGGACTAGTCAAGACCAAAGTTTGGGAAAGACAATTTGTTAATTTGAGAAAAAATATTTTGCACAATATATTTGCAAACTCATTCATATTATTATCAATACTATGTTCGTCGCCCAGAAAACTGAAAAATACAATTCCAAGTTCCTAAGCGCCCTCGAGCCTGCGAGACAAGATGCTGTCATTTAATTGGCTGAAGTGGCAGTAAGAAACACTTCATGAAGTTGGACTTGTAGAAAAAGAGCTGCTAGTAGTATGACACGGTAAGCTACTAAATACGCCAGGAAATAATAAAGCCTCATATCAGTATTTCGTTGGGTCTCAGCATTGATATTTAGAGCCTTTTGTGCTTTGTAGATAGGAAAAAAACGCCTAAAAAGAAGAGAGGTGTCAGAAGTTTTTTTTTTCATCCAGAAAGTAAGCCGTTATCAAGAAGCCCAGGTCGTTGTTAGTTACCTAGCTAGTAGGAAAACTACCAACACAGTGCTACACAATTATACAATGGAAACGGACCCAGATAATATGAACGTGTTCACCGTTCAAATTCATTATTTCTAATTAAGTTGCGTTCAGTTCATCATTCTCGTAAAAATGAACGTTCTTTTGAACGCGTTCATGCACAACACTGGTTTCAGCCCTACTTGTACTGAATGACCGCTCAGCAGACGCTGTGGAAATGGGCATTGTCAACAAGACCCTCAGGACGCAAAGAATGTTTGGGTAGAAATTTGCCGAACTTTCCTGAGCTTGACAAAGCTCACTGCGTTTTGGCTGTAACTTATTTAGCTGTTTCCACAGCTCCAGCTCTGTATCTGCAGCTTCAATGCTGGGTATTGTGCGCCGATATTTCCTGCCATACATTGTCGGATAAGGACGACACTTTATCTGGAAGCAAAACATTTTTTTTTCTTCTCGTGTAGCAGAAGGCTGCAGGCGCCACTGGTGCCAGGTGTCTTAGGCAAAATGCGTAATGATATAGCAGTAGGTTTGTAATACCTTAACCTCCCTGACCAACCCTTTGTTGAAGTTTTCTAAGGTGGATTCTTGCTCGCTTGCCATTCCATAGAAAAAGAATACATAATTGATCAAACCTTCGAAAAAGAGTCACTGGAACATTCACAGGGAGGGACTGCAAGATATAATTGAATTTAGGAGCTACAGTCATCTTTAAAACATTAGCCTTAGCCCACATGGACAGGTGAAGTGGTGACCACCTTTCTATATCAAGTAGTGCAGGGCTCTTCAATAGGCGGCCCGCGGGCCGGATCCGGCCCTTGTGATGCTTTGGCCTGGCCCCCAGAGTGAGCTCCAGTAGCCTCATTCAGTTTGTGACTATTGCTAATTGTACACTCTCACGTGCAGTGGGTGGCGGTATGCACCCATATAGGTAGTGGTATATTTTTTTCCTACTCTGATATGTATGGCCAGAAAACCTTTGCCTTTAAGTATTTTCTTAAAACGTTGATCAGTTATTACTTAGAAACATTACTTCTTGTGGAAACTACTTGTAATGAACCGTAGTTTGTTCAAATTGTTTACTTTGATGATAATCCTAAACGCTAACGCGGCCTCTATGGAATTTTCCCCTATAAGTTAAGCTAACGTAATTTCTATCACAATTAAACATGCAATGGAAAGTGATTGTTTTTAGAAACTAATGTTACGAGATGAGATTACATAGATTACTCTGTATGTCTGCTCAGTTTTATAGTGCTTCTTAAGTAAAGGTTTGAAAAGAACTTCAAGCTTCAGACTTTCTCTTGAATAAAACTGATTTCTATCTGCCAAGCCAATTTAGCAGGCTAGAGGGACCATGCCACAAACAGAGAAGCACGGGCAGAATAGTAAAAAAAAGAATTGGTGCACTTGGAAGTAGTTTGCCAGTTAAATTCTAAAGAACTGATACAGTTCACCTGAACTGAGTGACATTGGAAACACTTCTCCTTGACAGTGACTGGAGAACAAGCGTCGATGAAAGGGAGGAAGTTACTGACAGTCTCCATCGCTGGCCGCACAGTACAACACTCATTCTGGCTGGCCAATATTCAGGATAACAGCATCATTGGCCTGGACTTATTGACTGTGTGGGGGGCTAATGTGAACGTAAAAGACTCTCTGCTTCACATAGGCAAGGTTACCGTGAGTCTGCGCGCTGTTGGGGAAGTGACAAAAACATGAAGCGCTGCAGCAGTTGGGGCTGTGCCGGCAGCAGGAATGTCATCAGCTGCCAGGCAAACGAAACACGGCAGTCCTCTCACAGGTCCGCTTCACAGACAGCACGCTCCTTCCAGTCCGGGCTGGTCCCCGCCCCCTCCCACCGCCACAGCTGAGCTAGGCTCCGGAAGTACAACATCATGGGGTGAAATACTGTTTGGGGGGCTCTCTGGTTAAGGCATAGCTGGCCAAAGGAGTTTAATGCTTAGCACCTAATGGGGTTCCCATTTCATCTGTCCTGTGCCCCAGTCCTGTCCTGTACAAAATAAACCTTTTTATAAGCATACTCTGTCCGTGTATTGTCTGTCACCTGGGAGGATCAGTGACCTGAGCGTGATTGCTGGGCACGACACTATCACAACACGGCGAGCACGGAGAGCAGGTGATCGGCTGCTTCAGCAGAGCCCTCAGCCAACCGGAGAGGAACTACTGCGTCACAAGATGAGAGCTACTGGCGTTGGTGCTAGGAATTAAGCAGTTCCGGACTTACCTCTATGTTCAAAAGTTTCTCCTGCGCACTGACCATGCCGCCCTCACCTGGCTGTTGAACTTTCGCAAGCCAGAGGGGCAGCTAGCTCGTTGGCTAGAGACACTGCAAGATTATGACTTTGGCATCCAACATCGGGCTGGCAAACTGCACGGCAATGCGGATGCGCTGTCTCGGCGACCGTGTGCGACAACGCAGTGCCGGCAGTGTGAGCGTCACGAGTTAAAGAGCGATGTTCTCTCGTTTCAGCGCCCCGGAGGAACTGCACAGCGACCAGGGGAGGAACTTCGAGGCAGAGGTGTTCCAGGACGTCTGCCGATTGCTGGGGGTGAAAAAGACGCAAACAACCCCACTACACCCTCAGAGCGATGGACTGGTGGAACGCTTTAACAAGGCGCTGGCGGAGCAGTTGACCATCACTGGCAATCAGCAGGCAGATTGGGACCTTCACATCCCCATGGTCCTGTGGGCGTACAGGAGCGCAGTCCAGGAGAGCACCGGATGCACACCCGCTTCCCTGATGTTCGGCCACGAGCTCCGGATGTCCGTGGTCCTGGCGTTTGGACCACCCCCGGAGGCAGCGGTCGAGCCGGGATTAAACTACTACTACCGGCTGCGTGACCAGCTCCGCAAAGCGCATGAGCTCAACCGGGAGGCGCTGCACACGGCGGGTACACGTCAGAAGCGGGCCTGCGACAACCGCTCTACTGGACAGAACTTTGCTGCGGGCGGGTTTATTCCCCGCAGCGGAAAAGAGGTATGTGTCCAAAGTTGTCTAGCAAGTGGATAGGGCCATGTGTTGTGCTAGATAAACTGTCAGATGCTGTGTACCTTGTGCAGCTAACAGGGCGTTAAAGAACTGTGGTCCTTCACTGGGACCGCCTAGCACCCTACCGGCCCTTAGCTCGCATCAGTGGGGAAATAGAGACTGTGGGGGAATCGTCCACTGGGACTGTAACATCTCCGCCTGCAACGAGGACGCTAGTGAACCACTCGGGGCGTACCCGCAGGGCCCCTGCCCATCTTCAGGACTTTGTCATGCAGGCTGGGGTTTATGGGGACATATAACCCGCCTGGAGGGGGCTATGAAGCGTAGCTGGGATGCCACTACGCGGCCTAGTGTTATTGTTATGCCGCAGTGTATGATGGGAGTCATACATCCCAGCTGTTAGCCTAGCCGTAATGCTAGGTGTTGGTTATATCTTGTTGTTATATGTGTATCCATATAAATACCTGATTGTAATGGTTCCTGTTGTGATTTGTCATATATGTGAAGTGCCACCGTGTTGGTGTAAGAGATGCAATGTTGTTATAATTCCCTGAATTTATTGTAATCTTTGTCTGAGTTCAGTGTTCGAGAATAGTAAAGAGTTTGGAACATCATCTGTTGACTCAGAGCACTCTTTACTTCGCCACAATACCATGCACTTTTAAGAATTGCAATTCTATTCAGTTCCACGCAATGCACTTTGTTGGTGGAGATACATTTCATTCAGCCTGTCACTCAAATCAGTTTAATCTTAAATATTGAGGATAATGACCAGTAAAGTTGTGTTGGTACATCTATGTACAATGAAGTGCATGTTTTTGTTAGTTCATTGCATTTCTTCAATTGTCTGTTAATATGTCTTGGTTATCGCTGGTTTGATTTTTGAATCCTTGGGCCTATGCGCCTCTAGCACTTACAAAATAGAATATATTGACTCCTTCAGTATGTTGTTGTAATTTCTTTATAAGTTACCGTGATTACTCATATCCTTCGGCCCCTGACTTTGCCTCAGTTTCAAGAACCGGCCCCAGCTCCAAACTAATTGAAGAGCCCTGAAGTAGTGGTTCTATATTTACCTGGACGACTGGCTGATATGCTCCCGGTCGGAGGGCCAGGCCCGCTCCGATGTCGCACATGTGCTCTCGCATGTTGCGGAGCTGGGGCTCAGGGTCAACCTGAAGAAGAGTTTGTTGGTTCCAAGCCAGGAGTCTGTGTTTCTCGGCATCCACCTGGACTCAAGGTCGTTGAGGGCTACTGTCTCTCCGGCCAGGATCGTCGCCATCCACCGGCTGCTCGGACGCTTCAGGCGTGGCAGGTCACTCTCCCTCAGGTCCTTCCAACGCCTCCTCGGCATGCTGACCACTGCCTCTTCTCTGGTTCCGCTAGGGCTGCTGGAACTGCGCCCGCTCCAGAGGTGGCTGAACGACCTCCGCCTCCACCCTGCCTTGCACGGGCACAGGCTGGTCAAGGTCTCCTACACCTGCGACAAGCTCCTCCGTCCTTGGAGGCAGAGGGCTTACCTCCTGCAGGGTGTCCCCCTGGCTGCCGTCCCTTCCCGGCGGAAGGATGGGGTGCGGTCTGGCAGTGCCGGACGGCCAGAGGCCGCTGGAATTCTCTGCAGCGGCGGCAGCACATCAATGTGTTGGAGCTGCAGGCTGTCTTTCTCGGCCTGCAACGCTTCCTTAACGGGCCTGGCCGGCAGACACGTTTTGGTGAGGTCCGACAATTGCACGGTGGTGTACTACATCAACCACCAGGGTGGCACCAAGTCCCTCCAGTGCTTGAGAGTGGCCCAGCGTCTGCTGCAGTGGGCCCATCGTCGTCTCCTGAGCCTCCGGGCTGCGTATTTGCCAGGGGCCGCCAACAGTGCAGCGGATCTGCTGTCCCGGCAGGGCCCCGATCCCGGGGTGTGGCGGCTCAACCCAGCGGTGGTCCTCGCCATCTGGGACCGCTTTGGCAGGGCAGAGGTGGACCTCTTTGCTTGCCAGGAATCGACACACTGCCCCTTGTGGTTCAGTCTCCACGGCCCCAGTCCCCTGGGCCAGGACGCACTGGCACATGCATGGCCGCGGCGACGGCTTTATGCATTTCCCCCGCTACCACTGTTAGTGCAGACTCTCCACAGAGTTATGGTGGACCGTCATTCGCTCCTGCTGGTGGCTCCTCGATGGCCGGGGAGAGTGTGGTTTCCTCAGCTGCTACAGCTTTTGGATGGAGATCCCTGGTGCCTGCCGATGAGGCAGGATCTTCTGTCTCAGCTGGGGGGCCAGATCTGGCACCCGGATCCGGCCCGGATGCAGCTCTGGGTTTGGCCCTTGAGGGGCCAGACCCCTTACTAGGGCTTTGCGAGCCGGTGGTGGTCAACACCATTGCCAGCTCGAGGGCGCCCTCCACCAATGCCCTCTACGTCAACCGGTGGAGGCTATTCTCCGATTGGTGCCTGGCGCTGGGCATGGAGCCTACGCGCTGCCCCCTGCCTACCATTCTGTGGTTCCTCCAGTCACTGTTTGATAAGGGTCTGGCACCTTCCACCATCAAGGTGTACGCTGCTGCCATCTCTGCACATCATGCCAGGGTTGACGGACGTACTGTGGGATCCCTTCCTTTGGTGGCTCGCTTCCTCCGAGGCGCTCTCCGTCTGAGACCCCCCCGGCGGGCCCGGGTGCCCACGTAGGATCTGCCTTTGGTGCTGCAGGCTCTCTGCGGTGCGCCATTTGAGCCCTTGCTGACAGCAGATGTTGCATGGCTCTCCATGAAGACGGCGTTCCTTCTGGCTATTACATCTGCCAAGCGCGTTGGGGAATTGTACGCGCTGTCGGTTAGTGGGGACTGCCTGCAGTGGCACCCCGGCGACAGTGGGGTCATTCTGTGGCCTAACCCCTCTTTCCTGCCGAAGACCCTCTCTTCCGGCTTTGTTAATCAGCCTCTCAGCCTGTCTGCGTTTGCAGCAGATCAGGGGGAGAGGTCAGAACTTTTATGCCCTGTTCGTGCCCTAAGGATGTACGTGTCTCGTAATGAGGGCTTCCGTCTGTGTGATGCCCTGTCCCTGTGCCACACCGGACCGAGGAGGGGCCTGGCACTCTCTAGGCAGAGACTGTCCAAGTGGATAGTGGAGGCCATACGGCATGCCTACGGGCACAGTGGCTCCGCGGTTCCTCGGGATGTCCGGGCGCACTCCACTCGTGGTATGGCGGCCTCCTGGACTTCGCTGAGGGGCGTGCCCCTCTCTGACATTTGTAGCGCTGCCTCCTGGGCGTCGAGCTGCACATTCACGCGGTTTTACAGGATTAATGTTGTCCCTCATAATCCTGTCCCGCTGGCGGTGGTTCCTGGCCCGTCCCAGCAACACTGAGTACGGGTAGGCACTCCTCGTGACTTTGTTGGTATTGGTCATCCATGTGCTGTAAGCACCGCCTCTGGCGGTCAGTAGGAACGATATAGAACGATGGTTATGTATATAACCACGGTTCTATGAGTTCCGGATGACCGCCAGAGCTTGGCAGTCACTCGGGTGTCTATGCGAGAAGATTTGCCAAGAGACAGCTTCCTGGGTCCACCGGTGTCTTAACCCCTGTCACGGGGTCACCGGGTGGCGTCACCCAGGTCACGTTTGACTTTGTTGTTATTAAGTCTCGACTTGCACGTTCCGTGTGATAATATCCATGTGCTGTAAGCACCGCCTCTGGCGGTCATCCGGAACTCATAGAACCGTGGTTATATACATAACCATTGATCTCATGGACACTTTTCTTAAAAAGAAAAAAGTTGGTAATACAGACAAAGCGGATGAAATACTAAGTAAATTGATGGGCAGGGCCAAGGATGTGGTCAAGATAGCAGTCAGAAGCGACCCCTCTCGTGATTCAAATCAACATCCTGAAGCTATCTATGCCATTCTCAAACAGCACTTCAGTGACATTTCATATTCTTGCATGCCGCTTGCAGATTTTTACAGCACATTACCTAAACATATGGAGAGTGTGTTTGATTACTGGGTCCGTTTAAATAAAGCAGCAGATGTAGCTGACGAGTGCTTAAAGCGCCAGGGCAAGAGAATGGAGGATGTGAACAAAGAGGTAGCAATGATGTTTGTGCGCCACTGCCCTGATCAGTCCCTTGCCATGGTGTTCAAGAGTAAGCTTGTTGAACAGTGGACGGCCAAGGAGGTCCAGGAAAGGATTGATGAGCATCAGCGTGAAATGAAGACCAAGCGCATTGAGGTCAGTTCCTTGCCCAGGCAGAATGCAGCATTCATGCTTAACAGTGAACAGAGTCACAATGAATACAGTCCTGATTGTGCATTGCAGTCCTGTAAACAAAGAATAGAACAGCCCCGCCGTCTTGATGAGTCTGTACCCACTTCACAGATTAGTGTAGACAGGATGGCAGACATGCTCAGCAAAGTTCTTGACAGTGTAAATGCCCTGCGTGCTACTAACTCATTCAGTGCTCCACAACACACTAGGAGGGGCCGTGACAGATGCCGCATATGTAGTGAGGGCTCTCACTCCACCCTTGAACACTGCCGAACCCAGCGGCTATGCTTTGCCTGTCACCAGCCTGGTCACTTGAGACAGTCCTGTCCCTCTGCTCCCCAGCTGCCGCCCTCCAATGTGCCATCACCGTCCCCCCAGGAAAACTAGATAGCCTGCATTCTGAGAGGAGAAGTGTAGGCTTTTCTAATGCATCTCTCAAACACACTGTTGACTTGAAGGTCATGTTTGAATCAGCCAAGCAGTCTTTGCCTAGCACTGCCACAGTCATCATGCAGAATACATCACGTCTTCTCACGAGTGATAGTTTGTTTTATACCCCTGTTGTTATTAATGAATCAATTACTGTGAGAGCCATGCTTGATACTGGATCTATGGCGTGCACCATTAGTGAAGACATAGAGAGAAAATTAACTGAAGCCGGCTCATTGGATTGTGATGTGAAGACTAACACTTACATTGTTTTGGTGGGCTGTGGAGGGAAACTTTTTTATCCAAAGAGAGTATATTACCTCCACTTTAACCTGTATGGATTTGCCGTCATTGTACCCACACTAGTAGTGCCCGGACAGATTGATGATTTGATTATTGGCACGAATGTGATTAAATTCTTGACCCATAAGCTCAAAGAAAGCGATGTGAAAGGGAAGCTCTGGTGTCGGAGGTGACCGAGATAACTTTGTTGCCATGCTGGCTGGCGTCCGCCAGTGGCAAGGTCCCCCACGACAAGATAGGCACAGTAAAGCTCCACCAAGCCGTTACTCTTCTGCCGGGCCATGAACATTTGGTCTGGGGCAAACTGCCAGCAAACTCACATGGCCCACCCGGCTCTACAGTCATAGTTGAGCCCACCACATCAAGGTCAGTCCCGAGAAACATCCTTGTGGGGCGTGTTGTGACTCCTTTATGGGGCGATGGCTGGGTGCCCCTGAAAATACTGAATCCAACAGAAAAGCCTGTCTTTCTTAGAGGAAATGCAAAGGTGGCAGACGTCCATTCCTGCTTAGCTTTGGAGGACATGCAAGACGGTGAGCTGTCCCACCTTGTGTCCAATGGCCAGCGCGTTGACAGCAACACACAGGTTCCAGGTGCCAGGTTCTCTGACACGCTGAAACAGCATGGCCTCAATGATCTGGATATCGACTCTTGTGAAGTGTCCGACAGTTGGAAAGCTGAAATGTGCAAACTTGCAGTGACATATTCTGACATTTTTTCCAAGAACAGCTTAGACTGTGGTGAGGTGAAAGATTTTGTACACCGTATCCATTTGATGGATGAAAAGCCATTCAGATTGCCATACAGACGAGTCGCTCCCGCAGATTACCATACAGACGAGTCGCTCCCGCAGATTACCAGAAGCTTTGCGTCGTCTTGAATGAGATGGAAAAAAAAGGGAAATCTACAAGTGAATATGTGTCCCCACTGGTTCTTGTGTGGAAGAAAAATGGCGATTTGAGGCTGTGTACAGATTTTCAGTGGCTGAATGCCCGCACAGTCAAAGACGCGCATCCACTGCCCCACCAAGAAGACTGTCTTGCTGCTTTAGGTGGCAATGTGTTTTTTAGCACAATGGACCTCTAACCTCTGGTTTTTATAATGTTCCTCTCCATGAAGACGATAAGAAGTACACTGCCTTTTCATCTCCTGTCGGACTCCATGAGTACAATAGACTCCCTCAGGGACTCTCAAACAGCCCTGCAAGTTTCATGAGAATGATGTTGAAAATTTTCGGTGACCAGAATTTCATGAGCTTGCTTTGCTATCTTGATGACCTCATGATATTTCCACCAAGTGAAGAACTTGCTTTGGAACGGATTGAAATGATTTTCCAGAGGCTGCGGTAACACAATCTGAAGCTCGCCCCTAAAAGAAAATGTCTTCTCAGACGCGTTGTGCGTTTTCTTGGGCATGTCATAAACAGTCAAGGTATCTCTACTGACCCGTCCAAGGTGGAGGCAGTCACTAGTGTAACCAGAGCAGATCTTATGAGAGCTGATGGGCTGACTCCTGATGCCAAAAAGATAGTAATTTTTAGGGCTAGTTATGTGGTATCAGCGCTTCATTAAAAATTGCTCCACCTTAGCTGAGCCTCTTTTCAATCTCCTTTTTGGGAGCAAACAGTTCAGGGTGACCAGAGGGGGCAAGCGGAAAAAGGTCCCTGTTTTAAGTCAACTGACTGCTGCTGACTGGACACCCGACTGTGAACAGGCCTTGCAGAAACTGAAAGATGCCCTTCTCGGAAATGTCATACTGGCACACCCTGATTTTTCAAGACCTTTTATTCTATCCACTGATGCCTCCACTGATGGCTTAGGTGCCGTTTTGACACAAGTTGTGCCAGGGGAAGATCGGGCCCGCCCCATAGCGTTTGCGAGCAAGACATTGAATAAGGCTCAGAGCAACTATCCAGCCCACCGCCTTGAAATTTTTGCTTTGAAATGGGCAGTTTGTGAGAAATGTAGTCACTGGTTGAAGGGCCACAGATTCATGGCATGGACAGATAATAATCCACTTACTCATATTTTGACAAAGCCCAAGTTGGACGCGTGCGAGCAACGTTGGGTGCAGCCTATGAGTTTGATGTGAAGTACGTCCCTGGACCCAAAAACGTAGTTGCTGATGCCTTGAGTCGGACCCCTTTTGTTGCCAGTAAAGTGGGTCACCGCCTTATTCACGAGCCTTACTCTACCCTTCTATCCGCCTCAGAACATTTGCCTGGCCCAGAACTGCAGGACCTATTTCGCCAGTCCACCACCTGTCAGGCCACTCAACATGTCAGTTGGTCCAGAGAGCCAAAAGATCAGCTTTCTGCCAGTATGTCAGTGCATGAAGTTGCTGCAGCAATCAGTCGACACACTGAGTGGGAAACGACCACTAGAGTGAGAGCTGTTCCCCTAGCCTGTCATCTCCAGAGTCTAGCTGACATAGGTCAGAGTGCTTTGCCTTCTTTTTCAGTCTGTGAGCTCCAGGACAGACAGCGTGAAGATGCTGACCTTGCCCTTGCTTGTCTTTTTGTCTTGCACACTTTGACCTTTATGTACAACAGCACTATTCATGAAACGACCGGCTTTGCCCCATTCTACCTCATGTTTGGCCGCATCCCACAGCTTCCTGTGGATGTGGTGTTCAAGTCTGTGCTGAAGGAAGAGTGATGCCCCTTACCAAAAGTTTGTTGACTCACTCCAGAAGGATCTCCGTGAGGTGATGCTGCTTGTTGAGAAGAATACAAGCAGAGTGCAGAGACACCAAGCTCAAGTCTACAACCGGCAAGTGAAGGGTGGCCAGGTTGTGTGCTGCGACAGAGTACTGCTTGTTTACAAGGGCGAGAGAGGCCGAAAGAAGCTGGCGGACAAATGGGAGAGCGTTGTTTACACCGTAACGGACTGTGACACAAAGACTCACATTTTCAAAATACTCAACCCGGTGACAGGACAGACTAAAGTGGTCTACCGTAACATGCTCCTGTGTGTTAATTTTCCCTCTGTCAAGCCCGAACCTGAGGATGAGAGTGTCTCTTTGGTCTCTACCTGCAGTGTTGAAAGCGATGATGACACCGGTGAGTGCGTCGACAGGACTGTCTGCACAAGTGAATGGGTGTCCCAGATCTCTGTCGAGAAGCCGGATCACTCACTTGAAGGCCCTGACAACGATGCCACCTCGCAGGATGACGAAATGACTGAGCTTACAGCCGACCAAGAGTCTGTGTCCTACAGTGATGTAGTGTCGGCTGAAATTTATATGCGTCTCATTTAATTCAATAGGTAAGTATAGTATTCCATAGTAGAACTTGAATTACATGGGTAACTGAGTTGGCCATGTGTTCTGTCTGACCTGTTGTGAAATGTTTGATCAGCTAAGAGAGTAACTCAAGGCTTGGGGTAAGGGGATCCTGTGTAAATATTCTTATCTATACGTGAAGGCCAGGTGGCTACATTGTAAGATGCCAAAGGAGGAGTCTGGAGAACTATAAGATGTGACTATGCACAGAGGAGTTTTGAGTTTGTTACTGATTGTAATGATTGTAACATTTCTCCCGATATCGTTAATAAATCTGCAGTACCACTTCAGTTGTCTGTAAGTAATTTTGACCACATAAATGGTGACAGAAGTGGGATACCTATCTCCAAGGAACAGCGAGGAAGACCAAAGGCTCAGGACCCAACACAGCTGAAGGGATATCTCTTTCTGATCTTGGGAGAAGGCAGTCGATAGCAACAAAACTGCTCCAGCGGCACCCAGCCTGGCTAGAGGGATAGAGGGGGTAGAGAAGGGAATACCTGCTTGGGATATTAGCAGAGTTGTTTCCTGCCTAAGGAGAGGTGGAAGATACGCATATATTTCCTGCCCAGTAGAGGGGCAGGGAATGTGGGGTATTTGATAAGGAATTTGTCACACTTTGTTGGCTTTACTCTGATTTAGGCGTGAGGTAATTGGGAAAAAAATATCACTGGGACACTGCAAAAATGGGGAATACTAAGAGCAAAAATATTAACATACCTAGAGGGGTAGAGAAACCAGGATGTTTGAGGGACATGTATAAAAATATGGACCTGAATGTGTAGATGAGAACTTACTAAGGAAGTGGAACAGGTGGACTGAAGGGAAATTTCCTTTAGAGGGAGTGTTAAGTGTAGGAAAGTGGAAGCAATGGATAGAGAAGAGAAAAGAAAGCAACTTAGAGAGCAGAGGGAAAGGGAGGTTTGTCTAGGAGAGAGAAGGGAAAGAGAGATGGCCTCTTATATAGATCGTACCTCTGCTGCTGCTGCAGCTGTTGCTGCTCAGGGTAATAATCCTGCAGTGGCGGCGCGGCCATCAGGTGAAAACAGATATCAACAAGCATTGGCTGATTTGTTTACTGAACTGAGAAATTGTTATACAGCCACTGAGGATTGGACTAAAATGGCCATATCTCAAAGTTTAAAAGAAACAGCTAGAGAATTCTTGGGAAGAGTGGCACAGGCAGTGAATAAACATGGAGGAGGGACCACAAATGCATCGCAGAAGGAAGCATTGGTCAGACAATATTTCATCCTAGGTGGAAAAAAAGAGCTCATGGACTATGTTAAGATTCATCTTGTTACTTGGAGTACTGCACCTCCCAATGAACTGTTACAATATGCTGAAAATTGTGAGAGGATTAAAGACAAGAGAGACCAAAAGAAGCCAGATGAATTCCATGATGCAGCATTGAGTTTTTATCAAACAAGTGTGCACAGAGGAGGAGGTAATGGGGGAAGGGGAGGACAGGGAGTGAGAAGAGGATATGGAGCGGACGAGGGAACCAGGAGGCTGATCAGATGGGCACTAACAAGGAATGCTGGGATTGTGGACAAGTTGGCCATTTAGCACGAAGTTGTAGAAACAATACACAGAAGCAAGACTATGGTCCCCAATCACAACAACGCTCTCAACCTCCTGTCTGGTCACAGCATGGCAATGCTCGCTAGGACAGGGCGGACTCACACATGATGGGGCGCCGGGACCCTATGTTGACACTTCTGATGTAAATCTTGGACTGTTTGCGCAGCTCACTTTGAATGCTGCAGCGCAGCCCAAACTCTCTCTCTCTCTTTGAATGGACATATTTTTTATTTTTTGATTGATACAGGGGCAGATATTAGTACGTTAGGAAAGAAGGATAGTGGAAAGTTTATGACAATGAAAAGTACCAGAACAGTGAATGTTATGGGGGCATCAGGTCAGTTAATAGAAGAGCCAGTGTCTACTCCATTGTTAGTTCAATATGAAAATGATGCCTTAGAACATTCGTTCAACCTCAGTAGTGTTTGCCCTGAAAATGTACTGGGCCAAGACTTAATGTGTAAGCTACTGCTTACTATTTCACTCACACAACATGGGGTTGGTTTAGAGCAGGGGTAGGCAATTAAAATCCTAATGGGTCCAGTTTCAAAAAAAATCCTCAAGCTTGGGTCCGGGGGTCTATCACACATTTTTTATGACCGTTGTTTTCACTGATATAGGACTGTACCAACAGTCAAGGTGTGCATTATGATTCAGAGGCATATTTAGCCAATATAAGTACTTTAGGAGCTAGTAGTATCAGTGTCTGTTTGGTCAACAACTGACTATCAGATCAAATGAAGGTCTTCATTTCAAGCTTTTTTATCCTGACCCAAAATCCATGCTACTCGGAATGAACACTCGTTTGCTCGTTGTTGGGCAGTGAATGAATTAAACATGTTTGTAGATCGGGCATACTGGGCTTTAAGATTGTTTATTTTTTGTGCACGCACTTCGGATTTGAGAGGGTAATTTATATCGAATTCTTTGTGCTTCATTTCGTAGAGGCGTTTTACATTGCTGCTTGTAGGAGCCGCATTTAAGTTTATTTCTCTTGGACTCAGTTTTTGCTGTTTTTGTGCATTTTGTGAGAGTGCGCCCCCTTTAGGTGATGATTGGTGCCACCTAACCTGTATAAAAGAGATGCCAACTGCGCATGACGAGAGAGAGCAGGCCGCAGAGACACAGTTCTTGACCTCGCCCGCTTGAACACCTGCCTGACACGCTGCTCTGGCGCTGATATTGTCTTGCAGTTGTAATTCAATAGACTCTTATCATTTCTGCATCTCATTGCATCTTTTGTTTGTACTTTATTTTTATTTGTAATAAAACCGGCCATATTCTAGGACAAAACCATTTCCTTGGATTTTTGGGTGCGAGTCAAAACACTGCAAATACCTGCCTTCTCAACTCTGGGTGAAAACGGATAGGACTTTACGATATAGGCTACAGGAAAAGCCAGCACCTGTTTTTCTGCCAGTACATTTAGTCAGGAACTTCTGCAACATTGGATTACTTTTGGAACCTGGACAACGAAGAACAAAGGAATCCCTTTGCACGGGGTATGTACGGCGATATACCAGAAAAATAAGAACTTTTTCGTTGGACAAAAATCATTGGAGTACTTTAAAAGAAGTTTTGTTCATGTTTATGAAGAAGATTTTTTGTTGTGATCGATTTTTTGTAATTAATTAGCGGCCAAACAATTGAAGTGGCAAATCAGTTTACTTTGAAAGCCGACGTTTAAGTTTGAAAGGAAAAGACGTTTATTGGACATTGAACTACCTGAAAGAAAGAAAACCCTTATTTTTGAGACATTTTGGAACTTTATTTTTCAACAATGATCGAACAATTAAATGAATCAGACACACTTGTTGCAAGTATGGAGGACGAAGCCGTGACGCGTATGCGGAAGGCAAGGCAAGGAAAATTTTCTCACATTACCAGGAGAATTAACTTCGTGAATGACTTAATGGCAGACAATGAACGTATTGATGAAGTGAAATAAATTTGACAAAGTTTAATGAGTTTTTTGAAGAGTTCAAAGCCTTGCATGCATCATATGCAGATATGCTTGATGAAACCACACGCATGGAAGATGAGGAAAATTGGTATAAACCGAAGCTCGCAGATATTGTTGCTTTTATTGATAACGTGTTTGAATGGATTAAGTCTGTCGAAAACTCTAGCTCCCCTGGCGCAACTGAAGTGACTTCGTTAGCCAATGAAGCACATGCACCTGCCTCATTAGTTCCCGACAAAGCCCAGGCAGAGTTGGATTTAGATGCGCAGTCGCATAGGTCCAGCGCTTCATCAGGAGGGTCCCGCACATCCACTCAATCTTTGCGCATTAATGCAGAGGCAGATCGAGAAGCTTTACTGGCCGAAGCGTCCAAACTGCAGCAAAAGCATGCACTTGAGGAGCAGGAATTAGGGCTGCGCAAGCAAAGGGAAGCGCTTGAGCTTAGCGTTAAATTGGACGCATCAAAGGCAAGAATTAATTACTTACAAGCAGCTGAAAGGAACCCATATCGTCCCATTCCTTTTGATTTAGACACAGCTCATACGTCTGTGGAAGGAGGAGCATCACAAACTGCACACAAGGACGAGCTAGAAAGTTCAATTTCTTCTTATCTTGAAACACCGTCAGTGAAACCCAAAGCAAATGCTGCTCATGTAAATGTCCCTCTGTTTAACCCAGTTCACAGCATGACTACATCACCCAATAGGCCCACCAGCAGTGATCAGGTGCAGTTCACCGCACTGCCTAGTCTCTCCTATGGAGGTGATTCAAATATTTCCTCTGTCCAAATTCAACCAGCTGTTGGTTCAGCTCAAGATGCTCTGACTACACAGTTCCCCACTCGGCCATCCACAATTGAACCACAGCCTAGCACACTGCAGCCATTGTGGTTGAAGCCAAGGCAGCCACTACTGCCTCAGCTACAGCCTCAGCCCCAAGCTCCTCTGCAGTCCCAGCCACTGCAGCCTCTACCACCACCTCAGATACAAGCGTCACTGCAGGCTCAGCCTCATCAACTGCCTCAGTTTCATCTGCAGCCACAGCCTCCGCTTCCACCATAACAGGCTCTTAAGCCTCATCTTCTGCCTCCACAGCCACCGCCTCAGCACCAGCTACCAGCTCCTCTGCAGTCCCAGCCACTGCAGCCTCTACTCCGACCACAGCAACTGCCTCAGTTTCAACTGCAGCTGCAGCCTCAGCCCCCACCATGGCCTCAGCTTCAACTGCAGCCTCAATTGCCACCTCAGCCACAGTCTCAGCTTCAGCCTCAAACACCCTCTACAGGTACGCCCAGCTCGCCGCATGACAGTCATATGATCAAAGTGTTGGAAAATCAAAATGAACTGACCAGACTGCTCATGAAACAACAGCTGGCATCCACCTTACCACAGGGCAGCATTCCGGTCTTTGATGGTGAGGTCCTTGAATATAAGTCTTTCATTCACAGCTTTGAAAACATGATTGAAAGTAAAACTGACAACCAGAGAGACAGTTTACAATTTCTCATACAGTACACAAAGGGCCAAGCCCAACGACTAGTTAAGAGCTGTGAATACATGGAACCGGATAGAGGATATCAAAAGGCATTGAAACTGTTGAAGGAAAACTTTGGCAACGAGTATAAGATCTCTTGCGCTTACTCAGAAAAGGCCCTCTCATGGCCTCAGATCAAACCACAGGATCCCAAGTCCCTGCAGGAGTACTCCATGTTCCTGAGGAGCTGCTGCAATGCAATGGAGGAGATGTCATACATGGAGGAGCTGGACACGATATCCATCATAAAAAGCATTGCCGTGAAGTTGCCCTACAAACTAAGGGAAAAATGGCGCAACAAAGCGTTTGAGCTTCAGCAACAACGCCAAAGCAGGGTAAGAATTTCAGACTTTGTGTCTTTTCTGGAAAAGCAAGCTCTCATAGCAGGTGACCCCATGTTTGGAGATCTCCAAGACCAGTCAGCTGTTAAAGGAAAGGCTCCTGTTAAAACACGGCCCTCCAAGTCCTCTAGCAGTAGCTATGCGACTAGTGTAGCCCCGGTCACAGGAGCAAAGCCTGACCCATCATGTCTCTTTTGCAGCTCCAAACATGCACTAGACTCATGCCAGAAGTTTCAGAAAAGAGCCCATAGAGACAAGTTAAACTTTTTGAAAATCAAGGGGATCTGCTATGGATGTCTCACCCCAGGGCACATCAGTAAAGATTGCAATAGGCGTCTTACCTGCAACGTGTGCAAACGCACCCATCCAAGCATCCTCCACATCACAACCAAGAAAACAAGCAGTCCATCTGTTGTTAGTGTAGCAGAGTCTTGTGCTCATATAGGGGCCGGAGACCATGAGAGCGTTCTCTCCATTGTACCAGTGAATGTCAAGGCAGCAAAGGGCAGCCATGTCATACAAACTTACGCTCTGCTGGATCCTGGGTCTTCTGCCACCTTCTGCTCAGAGGAGCTCATGACGCGGCTCAATCTGAGAGGAAAAAGAACACGCATACTTCTGCGCACCATGAATCAAGAAACATCAGTCCCAGCACATGTCATATCAGGATTGGAGGTTTCAGCATTGGACAGAGACACATTCTTCCATCTTCCTGACACCCTGACTTAAAAGAACATGCCAGTAACCAGTAGCAGCATCCCCAAGCAATGTGACCTGGCGCACTGGGCGTACTTAGGTAAGGTCACAATTCCCTCCATTAGTTCAAAGGTGGAACTGTTGATTGGCACGAATGCTCCACATCTACTTGAACCGTGGGAGGTAATAAATTGCCAAAATGGGGGTCCTTATGCTGTTAGATCAGTTTTAGGGTGGATGGTAAGTGCGCCATTGAGAAGTGCTGCTGGTGCTGGAGGAAGTGTGACCGTCAATAGGATCTCCGTTGCGAGTCTGGAAAAGCTGCAAATCTCGCAGTACAACCAGGACTTCCGGGAAAATGAAGCGGAGGAAAAGACAGAAATGTCTGTTGAGGACAAAGCATTCCTAGGCATGGCAAAAGAGGCAGTACTGGAGAATGGCCACTACAGTCTGAGACTGCCTTTCAGGAAAGCAAATGTGCACATGCCATGCAATAGGCAGATGGCAGAACAGCGGCTGTATAGCCTACAAAGAAAAATGTCAAAGAATGAGCAGTTCAAACAGGAATACACTGCGTTTCTCACTGACATCTTGGAAAACAACTACGCTGAGGAAATTCCACAGGAGGAACTGATGCAGCCACCAGGAACAACCTGGTTCTTGCCACACCACGGGGTTTACCACCCTAAGAAGAAGAAGCTCAGAGTAGTGTTCGACTGTGCTGCATCATTGCAAGGTGTGTCACTCAACACTGAACTGCTACAGGGTCCAGACCTCACCAACTCTCTCCTTGGAGTCATCATGAGGTTTCGCAAAGAGCCCATTGGAATCATGGCTGACGTCAAATCAATGTTCCACCAGGTCAGAGTGGCAAAGTCTGATGTTGACTATCTGCGATTCCTCTGGTGGCCACAAGGTGACACCAGTCAGACCCCAAAGGAACACCGTATGCTTATGCACATCTTTGGTGCTGTGTCTTCCCCAAGCATTGCAACCTATGCTCTCCAAAGAACTGCCACTGACAATGAAAGCTGCTTTCCCCCTCAGGTAGCAGAGACAATCAGGCACAACTTCTATGTCGACGACTGTGCCAGGTCAGTGTCCAGAGAGTCCGATGCCATCAAGCTGGTAAAAGATCTCACTGCATTGTGCAGCAAAGGTGGGTTCCAGCTAACTCAGTGGGTGAGCAATAGCCGTGCAGTGCTGTCATCCATTCCCAAAGAGCACAGAGCCAAAGACCTTAAGTCGCTTTATCTTGACAAAGACAGCCTGCCAGTTGAAAGAGCATTGGGGCTGCAATGGTGTGTAGACTCGGATAGCTTCAAGTTCAACATCAACCTAAGCCAAAAGCCACATACACGCAGAGGCATACTGTCTGTTGTCAGCTCTGTCTTTGACCCACTCGGCTTTCTTGCCCCTCTCATTCTTCCAGCCAAGCAGCTGCTACAGGAGCTCTGTCAGGCAGGCTTTGGATGGGATGAGACTTTGCCACAGGCCATATCAAAGCGATGGATGGAATGGACCAACAGCTTGGAGATGATCAAAGGCTTCAGTGTGCAGCGATGTCTGAAACCAGAGGGCTTCGGAGTGACCAGGTGTGCTGAACTGCATCATTTTGCAGACGCCAGTGAGAGTGGCTATGGCTCTGTGAGCTACATCTGACAGGTGAACCAGAAAGATGTAGTGCATGTCACCTTTATACTTGGCAAGTCTAGAGTGCTCCCCTTGAAGAACATCACAGTGCCAAGACTGGAGCTGGCGGCTGCTGCCCTGTCAGTCAAAGTGGACAGAATGCTGAGGAAAGAATTGCACCTTGACTTAGCACCCTCAGTTTTCTGGACACATAGCCAAACAGTGCTTAAGTACATCGCCAACGATCAAGCCAGGTTTAAAATCTATGTGGCAAACAGGGTCTCATTCATTCGAGACAACACAGAGCTGTCTCAGTGGAGATATGTAGGCAGCAAAGACAACCCTGCTGACGACTCATCCAGAGGGTTGAATGCCAGAAAGTTCATGGAGCAGAAGCGATGGATTCACGCTCCGGAGTTTCTATGGAAACCAGAGGAAAGTTGGCCAGTAGTGCAGACACTGGGCCCCATGCTTCAAGACGATCCAGAGGTTAGGAGAACCACTACAGTGTTCACAACCATGGTGAAATCTAGAACTCCTACTGACCAATAAAATAAAATAAAACCGGCCATATTCTCGGACAAAACCATTTCCTTGGATTTTTGGGTGCGAGTCAAAACACTGCAAATATCTGCCTTCTCAACTCTGGGTGAAAACGGATAGGACTTTACGATATGGGCTACAGGAAAAGCCAGAACCTGTTTTTCTGCCAGTACACTGCTTTTGACGAGTGCCACCGTCTCGGAGCATATCAGTCACACAGGCTTAGAGCTGCATGCAGGATGAATGAACATGAATAAGGCTGTCCACTCCTCTTTAAAAGCTCTGTTCTCACTACCTCTTAGAGCAGTGGTTCTCAACCTTTTTTCAGTATTGTACCCCCTGTGAAATATTTTTTCAGCCAAGTACCCCCTAACCAGCGCAAATAATTTTTGATTGAAAAAAATATGTTATACACAGCGCTATGCCATCATTGTCTGATTTATTAAACTGTCAGCACTGAAGATTGAACATTGTTGCATTGAACTGAGTGCGTTTGCAATTACATTTTAGTAAGAAAATTGTGCTTGTGCTTCACTGAAAATCTTTGTCAGTCTTGGTGGCAAGGAGGCAACTGCTGTGATCAAGCTCTTCTCCTGGCACAGTCTGTTTCTCTGCTTTGTTTTGATCACAGTCATTGCAGAGAAGGAGGCCTCACATAAATATGTGGAGGCATAGGGTAGTAGCTGCTCCAAAGCTTTCTCTCCCAGGTCAGGGTGTTCCTGCTTCACACAAATCCAAAACTGTGTGAGTGTGGATGTGGCAAACTTCATCTGGAGCCCACGGTCAGATGACACTTCCATGAGTGTTTCCTGATTAGTGACAGAGCTTCCACATGCTTTGGACAAGAGAAATGGGTTTTTCACCCAATCCAGCTGTGTAGATTTCTCCTCCATGTCAGGAAAGTAGGAAATTGAAAATTAAAATGTTGAATCAAATTGGTCTAATGTCCCACGATGACCAACTGGACTGGAGCTCTGTCCACATCCTCACTAGAGAGAAAATCATCCATCTGAGGAAAGCAGGTGAAATCCCCCTGTGCAGAGGCTCTTCTCCACAGGCAGCTCTGCTTTCTTCAGGAAGCCTCCCACCTTATCATACAGGTTTAAAATGCTGGTGTCCTTTCCCTGCAGACATATTCAGTTCATTCAGTTTGCTGATATATATCTGCCTGATAGCACATATTTGCAAGCCAGTCTGTGTGGCATTGGGGGATCTGTGCTCAATCAGAAAGGTCTGTACTTCAGATCGTAAATCCAACAGCCGTTTGAGTATTCTCCATCGAGAGAGCCAACGCACTTCTGTGTTCAGCTCCCATGTTTTCATTTACATTTACATTTAGTCATTTAGCAGACGCTTTTGTCCAAAGCGACGTACAAGGGAGAACAATCAAGCTAAGAGCATTAAAAAACCTGGTGTAACAATAAATATTGCTTATAAAACGACATAGAAAGAATAAAAAAAGAAGTGCGGGCCTGTTGCTGCTTAAGTGCAGGTTGAGCCAAGGTGCCAGTTTAGGAAGAGAGGTGCTCTTTGAAGAGTTGGGTCTTCAAGAGTTTCTTAAAGGTAGGGAGGGACGCTCCTGCTCTGGTAGTGCTAGGCAGGTCGTTCCACCAACGTGGAACTACAACTGAGAATAGTCTGGATTGCCTTGCTTGCACTGGGGGCAGTGCCAGACGACGCTCACTGGATGAGCGCAGCGTCCTGGGTGTGACATTTGCCCTTTTGAGCATTTAGGTAGGTGGGAGCAGACCCAGTAAGCACTTTGTAGGCAAGCATAAGTGACTTGAATTTGATGCGAGCAGCTACTGGCAGCCAGTGGAGCTCAGTGAGTAGCGGGGTGACATGTGCCCTCTTTGGTTGGTTGAACACCAGGCGCGCCGCTGCGTTCTCGATCATCTGTAGTGGTTTTACCACGCATGCCGGCAGGCCCGTTAGGAGGGCGTTGCAGTAGTCGAGGCGGGAACCCACCAAGGTTTGCACCAGGAGCTGGGTGGCATACTGGGTTAGGTACGGCCTGATTTTGCGGATGTTGTAAAGCGCAAAGCGGCATGACCTCGCGACAGAGGCAATGTGGGCTGTGAAGGTTAGTTGGTCGTCAATAATGACCCCGTTTTCGCGAAAAAAATCACGCTTATTATACAGTTACTTGCCAAAACGATAGAAGACATTCCTCCAGAATATCTCTTTTGAATGAGTTTGTTGCCATTTCGTGATTTCCGCTAAGAAATAGTTCAGCACGCAAATGCTGAGCAATCCACCTTCAAGTTTCAATGACCTTCCGTTACGTTAACTAACCGGACTACTTAAGAATTATAAGAAAGATGTGAATTAGAAGCAAACAACCCGTTGCCAATGACAGCGGTGATAAACTTTCCGCAGCAGTGAATATCAAGGAATTACAAACCTGCGAACGCAGACATTTAACCCACATATGGCCCATACAAATCAACGTACATTTTGGAACATTCTGAAGAGCCGTATAATAACTATTTTTAAATGATTTTTGAATGGAGGCTTATTTTAAATATATCTTTTAAAAATCTCACGTACCCCCTTCATTGCCCTTGAACTGCAATGAAGCTTTCTCTCTCAACTGAAGGCACTCTTTTCTTCTGTCAATTTTACAGCGCTTGCGTGCACCAGTCCCACAGCTCGCAGCTTTGACAGCGAGCACGTGCTGCGTATAGGCTATCATCTGATTGGATACTGGCATTATAAGGTTTAAACAAAAACACAGCCTACCATAAAGCTATAGTTAATTTAATGTATTTAACGGGTTTATAAAAGTCACCCAAGCATCAGTTGTTAAAATCGCTTGGTCAAAATTATATATATAAAAAACAAATCGCATTATTAATTTTATTGTTGCAATTGTGTCTCGGTCCAGAGCCTAGTGGAGTTTTAAGGTCACCAGTCTCGGTCCAGGGAGATAAGGAACTTCCAGAGTGTTTGCAGTGTGTGATGAATTCGTTCTCAGATAGCCCAAATCCGGATTATTTAGATCAATGGTACCAAGTCAATCATCGTGTTAAGACTATTGACATCACTGGCATTGTTACGACTAAAAGATACGCTGCAGCTGTAGTAGACCTGACACCTGGTCTGAAATGTTTGTTTGCAAACTCAACTTCTTATCCCCATGTGCCTTTGGAAAAAACAAAAGGGGAATGGTGTGATTGTGGACCTTTGGTTAGAGCATGTGTTCATGCTAGTGATTGGCAGTGTTGGGTATTGTTACTTTTGAAAGTAATCCGTTACGTTACTACGTTATTATCAATTAAAAGTAATCCGTTACGTCACTACTTTACCTATAAATGAAAGTTACAACAATTAAAATGCGTTTGGGGTGCGTGCGTGTCCGCCTAGCGCAACAACACACAACTTAAGTTAATGTTCTGTTTACTTGGCAATGGGTTTTCTATATTTCCCCACGTAGATCAAACGACTGACAATGCAGTTCATGATGGGAGTTGACTAGCTACTACTGATATATGCTTACTAGTTGCCATAACTGTAGCAATACCTCACGGCAGCTAGCTAGCAAGCTGCTACATGAACTTGCAACACATCCTCCTTTAGATGCACCAACAGTGCTGACTGTTTATGAATCAATCGTGAACCTATAGCATAATGACAGGAAAGACAGTCATCATATTGCAGGTTTTATTTAACAGGCATTCATCCTTTGATAATTAGAACAGCTTCCATGAACACATAGCTTATCCACTTTACAAGTGCAGGCGCCTAACAAAGTGCTTAACAGGTAGGCACGCAACCTTTTAGAATTGGAAATTTAACTCTGGCAAAAATACAATAGTCCTGTCAACTTGTAGCCTAGTAAAAACAAACAAAAAACCTACTGGCAAATGTTCCTCCTTTCTTTTATCTTAACAACACGATGTAGGCTACTACCGTATGCGTTGCACAAAATAACAGTGCATGGCACTAAAAAAACATTGAAGAACTGAAAATGTTCGTGTGACCCTAGGCTAGCCCTACATTCATAATAATCACGTAGGCTACCATTAGCCTATTCATCTCCACAGATTGCATTTTACCACTATGTTCTTGTCCTTTTCGCTCTGTAACTCAAAATAATGCGCGTACCTCCAGGAATCTAAGGCTGTCTTCTCGGCCATCTTGCCGGGGTACAAACAAACACACGTAGCTTACACACACAGGTGCGCGCGCACACACACACACCCGCACACACACACACACCCACACCCACACACAGAGAGAGAGAGAGAGAGATGCAAGGAGCAGGGCAGTCACAAACGCAAGCAGCAGCATCTGACTAAATGCAGAAAACCCGGTACTTTACTTTCCTTATCGAGGGAAATTCTTAAAGTAACGGAGTAACGAGTGCTTATTTTGGAAATTAACGAGTTACTGATTATTGAATTCGCAAAACTAACGCGTTAGGTTACTCGTTACTGAAAAAAACGAATAAGAGTACTCTAACGCGTTACTTGTACCGCGTTACCCCCAACACTGGTGATTGGGTGTCCATTCAACATACCCCTGATTTGTTTTATTCATCCTCTCTGGAGGCATACTTTTTTTAAAAATGGAGCTCCTTAACTGTCACCCCTGTACAAAGACATATCTTTGTAAAGCCTGAACCTTCCTCTTTACAACAGCAAGAGTGTTTACCTTTGTCTGCTGAGGAAAGAGCAATTCTGCTATCTGCAGTGCCTGAGACATTGTGGGCAAAAGATAGTTATGATTTTGGGACTTTGTCTACTGCTCAGCCATTAATTGTGCATGGGAGAACATCCCATTATCCGTCAAAAGCACAATACCCACTATCAAAAGAGGCTGAACAAGGGATAGAACCAACCTTTAAAGCATTGCTTAAGAGGGGGGCCATTGTACCTTGTTTGTCTTCTCCTTGTAATACACCCATTCTCCATATCAAGAAGCCTGATAACACATGGCGCTTTGTTCAGGATTTAAGACTGATTAATGAGGCTGTCCAGCCAAGACACCCTTTTGTCCCTAATCCTTGCACTATTCTCTCTACGTTGCCTCCAAATGCAACTTGTTTCACTGTAATTGATATAAAAAATGCATACTTTACGATTCAAGTGGATCCTTCTAGTCAATTTTGGTTTGCGTTTACTTTCAAAGGTCAATGTTATACATACAAGACCCGGTTGCCGCAAGGATACACGGAGTCGCCGTCTGTTTTTAATGAAGCTCTGGTATCTTGCCTCTCAAAATGTATTCCACCTGCTGGAAGTATTTTAATTAGCTATGTTGATGATGTATAACTATAGTCCGTCGAAAGAGGTGTGTCAAATTTACACTGTGGCAATTTTAACATTCTTGGACAGTGTGGGACTTAAAGTCTCAAAACAGAAATTGCAACTTTGTCAGGAGAGAGTCAAGTATTTGGGTCACATTCTCTCTCCCGGATGTAGGGCTCTTGACACATCACGCATCACAGCCATTACTGCTTGTCCTAGACCCAAAACCAATTAGCACATGTTACGTTTCTGAGGAATGGTTGGCTACTGCCGTGCGTGGATATTAAATTATACAGAGAGGGCACATCCTCTCCAAGCATGTGCAAATAGTTGTAAAAACCTGACTGACAAATTGACTTGGACTGACAATTCTGATAAAGCCTTTGTTGATTTAAAACAAGCCTTTATATCAGCCCAAGTCCTGGGGTTGCCTAATTATGACCTGCCATTTCATTTGTTTGTGTGTGAGAAATCAGGTTACATGCAGGGGTTGTTATGTCAACAACATGGGGGCCAACATAGACCTGTGGCTTACTTATCTAAACAAATAGATCCGGTTGCTAGAGGGATGATTTCTTGTTTGAAGGCTGTTGCGGCAGCTGCCAGTGCAGTGCTGACATTGTATTGTTGCATCCACTCACTGTGCATGTCCCACATGAAGTACACTCATTGCTTTTACAAGCAAAAACTGCACATCTTACACCGGCTCGTCTCTTAACATATCAGCATGTGTTACTAACCCTTTCTCATGTGACTCTTGCACGTTACACAGCACTTAATCCAGCTACTCTGCTGCCGACAGCGGAGGATGGTGACTCACATGACAACTATTGGCCTGTTCAAATCACACAGAATCAAGATGCGCCTAAGGCAGTAAAATCGTATACCATTTGTAATAATAGTGGATTTCCCTTGAGGGTGGCTGAAAACCTTGAAAGTATGCAAGTACTAGCTCAAAAAGGGTTTGTGTGTTTGTCTGTTAAACCTCCTAACCAAGATAACATGACTAGAAAAGAGTTCGGACAGAGTAAATGTCAATATTATCTCAAAGCAATTAATGACCAGCCTAAGGAGGGAGCTAAACAAACTAAACCTGGAATTTGGCTGGGGGGTGATAACTTCCCACTGATAAGGTATAGCAGTGTTCCAAGCGCTAACTTTGATTTTGCTCTTCCCATGGGCATATGTATTGGGTGTGCGGTAAGATGGCTTATTCCTATTGGCCTCCTAATGCTGTAGGAACATGTTACATAGCGGCCATTGCACCTACAATTTGGATCTTATATCAAAAACAGTATAACCAACAGCAGTTTACTACACATCCCCATAGAGAGAAAAGAGAAATGACTTATACTTTGGGAGGTATGAGTAAATGGAATGGATATGTTATAGCAGATCCATGGACAGGACAGGGAGCTACTGTGGGTTGGACTTTTTCTTTATGGGGTGGGGTAGTGGCAGCATTACAAAAGATTAATGGTTTAGCATATCACTTACAGATTGTAGCTAATGAAACAGCAGCTGCACTGTCAATGTTAAATGAAGAACTAAGAGCTATGAGAACTGAACTTATAGCCCATAGGATGGCCCTAGATTTAATGCTAGCAGAACAAGGTGGTCTATGTAAGGTGGTGGAGACCTCATGTTGTTTCTTAGTGCCGGATGAATATGACAATATCACCCAATATGTTGAAGACATCCAGAAAGCGATGCCCAATCCACCACCACTTACAGCTTTTGATTCAGTCCTCAGTCCTTTGATTTGGGGCAACTGCCTCCAAAATACTAATGATAATGTTAAAAATTGGAATACCATTCCTTGTCCCTTTAGTGACTTTGATCATGTTTCTTTTTGTGGGAAAGTTTCTATTAACCTGTATAATGAGCGCTTTAAACAAACAATTCGCAAGGACAAAGTATGTGGATGTCAAAGAAAAAAAACCTGACAGAAATGATTACATGTTTCCAAGTAGTCCCGTGCCAACTGAAATGTATAATGAGAGAGAGGAAATATGTTAGTAGCAGAAGTGTAAAATGAGTCTGACCCTATCGTGAAAAAACCTGGGTTAAATGATAGGTATGCAAGTGTAATTTCATGTTTTTACTTTATTTTCCATGGGTAATGTGGGTTTCTTTTTCTTTTCCAGGTATAATATGGAATTAAACAAAAAATAATTAGATCACTTGGAAAAGTAATTTGTAGCCATGTTTTGGTATTATGTGTGTTTAAGTCTTGTAATCAAATGTAAAGTTGATTCATATACTGTAGTTGCTCTAGGTGTGGTAATATAGAAGCCTGGTGACACCAGCCTACGTATTTCCGCCTGAATTGATTTCAAGCTCATACTCAGTCTGGCCCAGCCCCATTGACAATCGTTTCCAGAACTCAAAATTTTGCCGGACCAATCAGCGAACAGTTCAGAGCTGTGACGCAAAACTCGCCTTACCGAGTTGCATGTAGTCCAGCCGAGTTTGTAGTTTAACAGTATAGCAAAAATGGCTATGGAGGAAGAGACACGAAAAGCTATCGGAGAAGTTGTCTCAACTCTCGAGAACATCAGACAATTAAAAGGAGAACAAGAGGATTGTCTTGTAAGTTTTATGATGAGAAAGGACGTCGTAGCTCTTCTCCCAACTGGCTTTGGGAAGAGTTTAATCTACCAGATGGTCCCCCTAGTAATGGAGAGACTGGGAAGACCGAATGCTGTTACTGTGGTTGTGTCCCCCCTCGTCGCACTTATGGAAGACCAGGTTAGAGAGGCCGGTAAACTTGGAATACGTGCCGGTCAACTCGGTGTTGACGACGAGCGAAAGATCCGCGACGGTCATTTCTCGCTTGTTTTTGGAAGTCCCGAAGCTTGGCTCCTAAATTCGAAGTGGCGAAGGATGCTGAACACGACCATTTACCAACAAAACCTTGTTGGTGTTGTCGTGGATGAGGCTCATGTCACGTACAAATGGTGAGTCTGCATAGTGTTGTATTTAACTGCTATTATTACGTAGATCTTATTTGTCAAAGTTACATTTGTTCCTCGAAGTTCAAGAACTACGTCGCACAGCAAACGTCATTACCAAACGTTGCTGATTGGTTAAGGGAACTCCAATGATTTTAAACCTCAAGATAAGCACCCGCCCATCTCGGAAACCAAAATGCATTGGGTTGGCCCAGACTGACTGACGGAATGAAATGGAGTCACAGTCTGGTAACGGCCAGGCTAGTAATATAGTACCACAAGGGGGGAATGTCGGATGATATTGTCTGTGAAATGTGTCTCATTTAATACATTAGGTTACTAGTATAGTATTCCATAGTAGAACTTGAATTACATGGGTAACTGAGTTGGCCATGTGTTCTGTCTGACCTGTTGTGAAATGTTTGATCAGCTAAGAGAGTAACTCAAGGCTTGGGGTAAGGGGATCCTGTGTAAATATTCTTATCTATACGTGAAGGCCAGGTGGCTACATTGTAAGATGCCAAAGGAGGAGTCTGGAGAACTATAAGATGTGACTATGCACAGAGGAGTTTTGAGTTTGTTACTGATTGTAATGATTGTAACATTGCTCCCGATATCGTTAATAAATCTGCAGTACCACTTCAGTTGTCTGTAAGTAATTTTGACCACAGTAGTTGCCGGTCCTGTGCAGGATCAAGAGACTTGTGCTAGTGATGCTGATACTGCCCATGATGTTGACAGTCTGAGCCCTATTGCACCACACGCACACACTGAGCCCTTAGGTCCTCTTGATCCCACACAGCCCCAGTACCCTTATGACACTTCTATACGTAGGTCCAGGGTAGGTCGTATCATTAGGCCTGTTAATAGGCTGATCTACAACATGTCAGCCCAGACCAGTTCAAAAGCACAAAGGCTCAGGAAATGGGCCGGTTCTGTTCTTAGTGTCAGAACTATTTGTTAGGGTAGACTCTTTCTACTTCCTATCCTTTGTTTTGTTTATTTTTTGATTTTGATACTGTGGCCTGTTATTGATTGATCTGGTTTTGATATGGTGCACTATGTGTGCATGTCAGTGAATTGAATGTGTGAAGTGTAAATGGCACTTTATAGGTCTTCATTGTAGAGTTTGTGAATAGCGCGACTCTCGTGAGTTCTTAAAAGAACAGCCTTTTGGTTGACAGAGGTATACAGGGGGATACCTATTTCAATTCATGTATATATTGTAAATATTGTGATAGCCTAAGGAGGTGGTGTTATTGAATTTATATCAGGGGTCTTCAACAGGGGGTCCGCGGAGGTACTGTAGGGGGGTCGCGAAATCTTTGGTTGATAATACTACATTTTTTAATATAAAAAAAATAAAAATAAATTCAACTATTTTTTTTTTTCCACAAATTTTAATGTCTTCCGAATCAGAATTGTATTTATTCCCTTTAAATTTACATTAACATAAATCCCCCTAGCTAATGTTAGCATGCTACTACCTACAATCTTAACAACTTGCTAGCAGTGTGATTGGTTTGTTGACCTGTCAATCTCACTATAACATCTATGTCGTCAACACAACTCCATGTGCCACACTCCTCCTCCGTCATCCGTTGGATCGTCTCAGTCAGGAGTTTGCTGAAAAGAAGATACATCTCACCAATGTGGGAGGATGTGTGCCATCGACAGATGCTTGAGGAGTCACTGTCCCTTTTTTATGTATGATGAAATAAAAACATATATCTGTGAATTATTTTAATAAGTTGTTATTAATTGCTAGCTCAGAGTTGTTTGCAAGCTGTATGTTTATAAATGGCAGTGGCACGGCCACCCTGTACCTTTCATGTTGGTAAATGTTAAATTAAATTCAATGTTAAAAGATATTAAGTTAAGATAGATAAGATAATACTTTATTGCCACACAACAATGTTGGTGGTATTCTTTGTCATAGGAAGCTCAGGCCAGCAGGAGGGGAGAGAAGGGGGTAGGTAAAAATACAAATAAAAAAAATACTCCAGGTCAGCATTGAGAGTTCAGGAGTCTGACAGCAGAGGGGAAGAAGCTGTTGTTGAAGCATGTCGTTCCAGCTCGCATGGGTCTGTAGCGTCTTCCAGAAGGTAGAAGTTCAAAAAAGTCATGGCTTGGATGGGAGGAGTCTCTGAATGTTCTTTGCGCGATTTAAGCTACGCTCAACATACAATGAGAGGACTGATGGAAGGATGATGGATTAAATTCGTTGTTCAAAAATGTTACGTTAAATTCAATGTTAAAAAATAAAAATGTTAATGAATATATTAACCTTTGTATTATTCGAATAGCTTAGTATTGAATACACAATAACAGGGTAGCTATGTTTATTTGGCACTAGGCCCAGTATATTATAAACAAAATTGTATGCAATTTATATAGTAGGGGGTCCCTGCTCATCTCGCCATCAGTTTGGGGGTCCCTGGCCTGAAAAACGTTGAAGACCCCTGATTTATATTGAAGGCATACTGTTGGTACCTGGGCATGGTTTTCATGTTTTTTGTTACAAGCTTTGAATGTTATTAGGGATTGTCCTATGCAGGGGTGTGGATGATTTGTTTTTATGTGCAAGTGGAATTAAGAGGGGGAGAATGTAACAGTGAAGATTTGGTTTCTTCCACTTGCATCCTTTTTGTGCTTTTCCGATCATACTGAGCATGTGCATACGTCATGCTGTTGGGAAATAGTGACCACTAGGGGATATGGTTGCAAACTCGTTGTACCGAGTGGCTCTGCTCAGAGTTTCTGAAGATTAGTCACGGTGAGTTGTGCATAAAGAGAGCTCCTACACCATTATTTTAGAATGCAATAACTGAACATCATAAATCAATACTGATTATGAAAATGTGTTCCACATTCTGTCCCGATGTAAATAGTGTGTTTGTTTAAGTTATTATGCACATCTGAATGTATTAATCCAAGTTCAAAATCACACGTGTGGATAGCTAATGCTTCATCCCCCTCTCACATTAGCAGACTATAAGATATTCCATGCTGCTCTGCTAGGAAGCGCCGTGATAACTTTGTCATTTGCCCAGGTGAATAAACTGGAGAACTTCAACCACGTCTCCTGGCTTCACTTCGTAAAAGAAAATACACAACGCAAACAATTCGTAGGGTTTACATACCTAATGCCTTGATCTGGCCACATGAAATTGCCTGACAGGAATAATGTTTTTGGACAGTATGTCGAATTGGTCTCTGTGCTTCAACACTATTAAAATAGGACAAAATAAAACATTATTAAAACAAACAAATATCAACCTACCCAGGAAAACAGAAGTCCAAGTGACAAAATCAGAAAGCCACGCTGCTGGATGTGACCACACCCTAGTACTAAAACAAGAAAATTAAGTCAGTTAATCTTCATCAAAACTACAGTTATTACTCAATTCGTCTTCATTAAAATTACACTTGTAACTCAGTTCAAAAATATAATTGTACGTGTTCATACACATACAAATACAGGTGGAATTCAGAAAAAAATGTTTAAAGATCTGAATAGGATGATTTAACACATAAACATTAATTAATTACATTCATAAACATCATTCTATCTAAGGTCATTCAAAGGACATTATAAATGTACAGTTCTAATGCATTTGATACAGTCCGGTGTTTGTGTTTTTCTCATAAATTACTATGCAGCTTTAAAGTCAGCTTAAACAGTATGTACACAAATTCAAACATAGGAACACATTAGTATACTTTATACTGTTTCATATTTTTGTAAAAAATAAAATAAAATAAGGCTTTCAGCTGTCTGGGTATATAAGAGACATACTAAATGTGACATTCACACTCCACACACACACTTATACTTTGCTTCCCTCATTGTCAAAGTATACTTACACAGAGTTTTTTTGTCCATTTGTTTTGAAGCCTGTACTAGGGTACAATAAAAGAGAGAGAGAGTTCAGAGTAATGTCATCTGATGTCTTTAACGCGGCTACACACGTTTTTTTAATGTGCATGTTACGTAAAGTTGAAATATTCAAAACTTTTCAGCACAAGGCGCAAAGGCGGACCCCAGCTAACAAAGGACGGTGACGTCCCTATTCATAAAGGTTATACCGTGACCACTCATCAATGTCAAACCCAGGCAGGTTGAGCACGCAGCTCGGCTTCATGGGCGCCAGGCAAAACAGCCTGGAAATCTAAATGATCAAGACCATGCATGCACCATTTGCTTTGCCCTCATGTGCTGCATATCAGAAATGGCCAACAGAAAAGCAAATTATTCTGACGGCTCCTATTACCATGGAAACAATAAACGAAGCTAACTTTAGTATCTAAATAGCAACTGCATATCAGATATGGCTAACAGAAAAGTATTGTCTCAACCAGAGACATAGCCTACAGCAAGGTTGTAGTAGGTTTGTTTTCAGCTTTGTATTATATGGTCATTTTATGGTATTTTATGATTTTATTATATGGTTAAAAATTAACATTTGTGTACTCACCTGTGGAACTTTGATTTTATGGTATTTTATGATTTTAATATGGTTAAAAATTAACATTTGTGCACTCACCTGTGGAACTTTGAACTGATTAAAACATAAAATAGCCAGTGTGAATTATAACATTCATGGGGAACATTGAACAGAGCCGTATAGCTCTGCTTTCACTTGCTGAGAATGTGAGCCTTTCAACCAATACATTGGCAGCATCTTGTCTCAAAGACTGGAGGGCACATTGGAAAACATGGAAATGTATTTTTTCACTCTTCTGGGCGACGAACATAGTAAAGATAATAAGAATGAGTTTGCAAATATATTGTGCAAAATATATAATTTTTTACAGGCAATTCAAATCAGCAAAATATTGGTGGGGAGAGCTGTCTACTGATGTAGCTTACCACCACTGGTATGACTGTCTGAATGTATGGCCTAGGCCAGACTACTCTGTAAAGTGTCTTCGAGTATTTAGAGAAGCACTATATAATTTAATTGATCGGCTGGTTGATACAGACCACACCTGTGCTGGGAGCGGGGAGCGAGCACACTGCCTCCACCAGGAGAGGGTGGATGGCCACACACCAGGGCCGGAGTGGGGCCACTTTTCAGCCCGGGAATTTCAGGCCCATGACCGGCCCACTTTTTCCATGGTAGCGGAAATTGTTCAGCTCTTACTATTCTGATTTTTTTTTAATTAATACCATGGTTCAACAAATAATGTAAAGGTTAAATAATAATCCACTTAAACTGAGAGGTCAACTAAAAATATTCCGCTATTCCACAAGAATAGGTTGATAATTAACAAAAGCAGAAATAAATAAATAAAGCATTTGAAACCTATCCCACTCTTCAACAACGAGGATATTGATCTAATGCTTACAGTTCAACTCACAGTACAGTAAACAGTTACATTGGGAATAGCACCAACAGCATCTACAGCATCAGTAACCGCCTAAGCATTGCACTGGTTTCAGCCACTTTATCTATAACTGTGTCACTGCTTCTAGACATGAGGATTTCCTTTTCTGTGCACATTAACATTAAATCCTCCAAGTTCTCCTGACTCAATGAGCTTCGAAGCCTATTCTTCACAAATGTTAGGGTTTGGAAAGCTTCTCTCACATGCAATCTGTGTGATGGACAAAGTCAACCCAAACTTATATGCTTACCTAATAACATGATAAGCATCTGTGAGGAGGTTGTACAGTGAGAGTATTAAATGGGCACAAATGGCACAGTTTTTGCAGGAGGAACAGGTCCTGCTTTCAAGCTCCATCTCTGGTTCTTCCATATATGGTAGTCCGCCACTATCCTCCTGACCTTCCTGTGCCATCTCACTAGCCTACATGCCCTGACAGTACAACCTTCAAGAGAGGACTTTTTCAGTCTCTACACTGGCCTGGCTAGACAGCTCAGTTTGTAATGTGCTAACAGTAACTCTGTAATCAAATGTAAGCAGACATTTGCTGATTTCCTGGAGTGCTGAGTTAGGGAGCCAAAAGTCTATCTTTATTTCAGGAATGTTTTTTAGGGTCAAGACAAGCTAAATCTGAGGCAAGTTTTGCATTTGCTGAAAACCTCCTATCCATGCTACCTGCCACAGTGTCCAGAATAACATTATGGACATTCACCTCGAAAGCAACATCAGATGAGACAACTGGTTCATCATCTAAAATCTCCCCTGGCATTCTTTTCTTTCATCAAGCACTGTCATATACTGCTCTTTCTTACATTAAATAACTTTAATTCATATTGTTTATTTGGTTAACCTCTCTACCTGTCCCTGCAGTCATGGCCTCCTCATTGCACATTTCGTGCTCATCATTTTCAGCAGGAGTCATTTTACCATATATTGGGTGATATAAAAAGGCTTATATTTCAATTAAATGTAATATTTAGCTTGCGAATAGGTTTACAACGCTACAACGATATTAACCAACGCTACAATGCTAGCCGAATATTTACGTTGCTAATCATTAGGCCTGTGTCTCTCTTTACCAGTTGCCACTTGTGTTTTTACCTCTTGAAAATAAATCGGTAAACTTGGCACATTTGGCAGCATCCTCCTCCAATGCCTTTCTTTATCTCAAACTGGCTTTTTCAGCCCCTCCCTGCCTCGTATCGATGCGTTTGGGCCGGACCAGCAGCAGTCTAACCAACTCTATTTGGGAGGGGAGAACTTCCTCGCATGGTACAGCCCATGCAGAGGCTGCGGTGTCAGAATGTGAAACGTGTTTAGCCTACTTTAAGAGAAGATGAACGAACGTGACAAATGTCAAAAAATGTAATTCTCGACCGGCCCAGAAGTGAAGTGGCCCACCGGGAAAGCTCCCGATTCTCCCGATTACCCACCCCGGACCTGCCACACACAATGAACTGAAACAACAGTATAATACTGGGCTTTCCCACAAATATTGCAGGGAGAACTTCTTTTAATGAACCTGACTCAGTTCAATTGACCGATCGCGAAACTCCTCCCTAGAACGGCCCTTGTCCATTCATACCTTACCAGGAGGATTCAATTTAGTGCCAGGGAAATGATGCGAACCCGCGTCGCTGGCATGGTAAACCAGCGACCTGAAAATTAATTCAATCGTGAATTCAGGTTTGAGTGAGGGCGCCGGATGTGAGATGCGAACCCTGATCGCTGGCGTGGTAAACCAGCGGCTTGTCAAGTGGGCTAAAGCGTCACTGAAGAAAATATAGTCACACAGGCGTTCACCATGCGCAAGTAATTCAGCTAGCGGAATTGCAATGGACCCTTCCGCAAACTCCGCCCCCCTTAGCAACGCTTGCTATATCAGTCAAGCATTCACGTTTCCCAGGTTCTCAGCATTGGTATGAATGGCGTGGCAACATGTTTTCAACCGTGTCAATTTCAGCTCTACCCAAAGAAATCACAAGCATTTTTTGGAAAACGGCAAGATCTCAGATCGAAGCAGGCAAAAGGGTCTGCAATATGCCTATATAGGCTACAACCACGACATTACATGCCGTGTTTGTAGACAGACAAATGCTAAGGCTAACAGGTTCATTCCAGCTATGTTTATTTGTTCTATTAGCTACACAGTCGCCGCTACGCAAACATGTAAGGTGGTAAAACTGAATCGTATTTTAAGCAAGGGTTTTCTCACGTTTTCGATGCAGTGGGCAGATTTTAGCGACATATAGCTTCTTGGAACAAAGTAGGTGCTTCTGTTTACGTTGCTGACATTCAGCTGATGGGGGGGTCGTCCACATTGTTTGATCCACAGCAGGCATTTCTCTCTCTGGGTCTTGGGTTTCGAAAGGGATAAAATGTTACCCCTCCCTCCAGCCTTTTTGGATATCGGCTGTCAGAATTACACACTCCATAAGCGCAACGTTTCATTTTCTCTTCTCGAGCAGACGTCTCTCTCATTGACTTCCATTCATCAAAATGGCTTGCTTGACTGAGGTCCCGAGCTTAGTAACCGTTGCTATGCTATGATTGATCAGTTACCGTTTTGGGGAGTGGTCGCGGAATGGTCAATTGCCTTCACCAATTACCAAACAGACCAGCGATTTGAAAATTAATTAAATGATGATCCAATTTCACATTAGAGCGCCGGAGGCGGGACGCGAAGCCTGGTCGCTTGCGTAGTAACCGGCAACATTCCCAGTGGGTTAAAGCCAGCTTAATGGGTTACAGATTTGAATTACCAAGGCTATCGTAGGCATTCATTATACGCAAGTAATCCCCCTAGGGAATTGTAACTGCGTTTCTATGAGCGCTGGTAGAAGGAGCGAACTACAACACCAGTAGGCAGTAATCGCAACACAATGAATGGTGGGAGAGGGGGCGAACACGCCGCTGTCACCACGATATCAAACACTTTTTAGCGGCATCAGCTGGTTAGGCAACGTAATTTAACTGCCTAAAAGGCGGCTACTTGCTTCTGCGTTGGGGTTAATTGTGGCGCAAAATGTACTCATAACACTTCATGCTCCCAAAGGTTGCGCGTGTTGTCATGAGCCTGCCATTTGCTTGGCAGATAGAAAGCTGTTTCCCTAACAGAAAGTCTGAAGCTTGAAGTTCTTTTCAAACCTTTGCTTGGGTAGCACTGTTAAACTGAGCAGACATGCAGACTACATTTTAGTAATCTCATCACGTAACATTCGTTTTCTAAACACAATCACTAGTATTGCATGTTTTACTGTGGTAGAAAATACGTTAGCTTAATTCTGACGTATATGGGAAATCCTATAGACACCGCGCTAGGTATTAGCATCAATTAATTCACGTTAATGTTTTTGTATGAGCCTGACATTTGCTCTGCAGAAAGATAACAGGTTCCCTAACAGAAAGTCTAAAGCTTGAAGTTCTTTTCAAACCTTTACTTGGGAAGCACTGTAAAACTGAGTAGACATGCAGAATATTTTAGTAACCTCATCTCGTAACATTCGTTGATAGAATGCAGGCTGCGAGGCTCGCGTAAGAGCTTACGTAAAAAATTACGCAAGTCTAGAAAAAGGGGCCGACGCACGCAAGACGTGAAAAGTCGCGCAAGCGCTTGCGCTTACGCTTACGTCTCTGAGCATAAATCAGCCTTAAGTGGTGGGAAGGGGCGAATACGCTACCTAAACCACAACAGAATTAACTAGAAAATGCATTTCCTGAAGGAAATACCAGTGCATGAAATGCAAAAGTTAGGAAAGGAAGAAGAAAAGAAAGAAGAGTGAAAGAAGGAAAGAGAAAGGAAAGAAGAGTGGAAGAAGGAAAGAAGAAAGGAAAGAAGAGTGGAAGAAGGAAAGAAGAGAGGAAGAAGGAAAAAAGAGTGAAAGAAGGAAAGAAGAAAAGAAAGAAGAGTGCTCAAGGAAAGAAGAGTGGAAGAAGAAAAAGAAAGAAGAGTGAAGAAAGGAAAGAAGAGTGAAAGAAGGAAATAATAGTTGAAGAAGGAAAGAAGAGTGAAAGAAGGAAAGAAGAAAGGAGAGTGAAGAAAGGAAAGAAAAGTGAAAGAAGGAAAGAAGGGTGGAAGAAGGAAAGAAGAAAGGAAAGAAGAGTGGAAGAAGGAAAGAAGAGTGAACAAGAGTGAAAGAGAAAAAGAGAGTGAAAATATTGAAAAAAGGAGATAAAAATGGAGTGAAGAAGAGAGATTGAGTGTGAGAGAAAGTAGACTGAGAGGGATAGAGAGAAAGATGGAGAGATGGAGAGAAAAAAAAGTAGAGAATGGAAGGTGTCTTAATGTTCCTAGTTACAGTTAAATTGAGAGGGACAGAGAAGAGGTTCCTTGGATTTGGCGCAGGTGTCAGTGAAGCACAGGTGCAAGCCAGTTTAATTACCCTATTATGATGTCATAATGGCCCAATGTAAGTCAATGGGAAAATTTAGATTCGTTTTTCTTTAATATCTTAAAAAGTATAAAGTTTAGAAAGTGAAAAATACATAGCATAAGTGTCCTTTACAAGACCTACACGACAAAGTTTGAATGAAGTTTCTACGTTAAGGGTTTGGGCTGAATTAATCGCAGAAAAAGGTGAGAAGAATAACTAGAAAATGCATTTCCTGAAGGAAATACCAGTGCATGAAATGAAAGAAAGGAAGAAGAAAAGAAAGAAGAGTGAAAGAAGGAAAGAAGAAAGGAAAGAAGAGTGGAAGAAGGAAAGACAAAAGGAAAGAAGAGTGAAGAAAGGAGAGAAGAGTGGAAGAAGGAAAGAAGAAAGGAAAGAAGAGTGAAAGAAGGAAAGAAGAAAAGAAAGAAGAGTGAAGAAAGGAAAGAAGAGTGGAAGAAGGAAAGAAGAAAAGAAAGAAGAGTGAAATAATGAAAGAAGAAAGGAAAGAAGAGTGAAGGAAGGAAAGAAGAGTGGAAGAAGGAAATAAGAAAAGAAAGAAGAGTGAAAGAAGGAAAGAAGAGTGGAAGAAGGAAAGAAGAGTGAAGAAAGGAAAGAAAAGTGGAAGAAGGAAAGAAAAGTGGATGAAGGAAAAAAGAAAGGCAAGAAGAGTGGAAGAAGGAAAGAAAAATGGAAGAAGAAAATAAGAAAGGAAAGAAGAGTGGAAGAAGGAAAGAAGAGTGAACAAGAGTGGCTCTGGATGAAGAGATAAAGAGAGAGTGAAAATATTGAAAAAAGGAGATAAAAATGGAGTGAAGAAGAGAGATTGAGTGTGAGAGAAAGTTGACTGAGAGAGAAAGATGGAGAGTTGTAGAGAAAAAAAATAGAGAATGGATGGTGTCTTAATGTTCCTAGTTACAGTTAACTTGAGAGGGACAGAGAGAGAAGACGTTTTTTGGATTTGGCACAGGTGTCAGTAAAGCACAGGTGCAAGCCAGTTTAAAGACCCTATTATGATGTCATAATGGCCCAATGTAAGTCAATGGGAGAAATTTATATTCGTTTTTCTTTAATATCTTAAAAAGTATAAAGTTTAGAAAAGTGAAAAATACATAGCATAAGTGTCGTTTACAAGACCTACGCGACAAAGTTTGAATGAAGTTTCTACGTTAAGCGGTTCGGGCTGAATTAATCGCAGAAAAAGGTAACAAGAATAAGAAGAAGAAGAAGAAGCCTAGGAATAACAATACTGGGCATTTCATGCACTGTAATAACTAGAAAATGCATTTCCTGAAGGAAATGCCAGTGCATGAAATGCAAAAGTTAAGAAAGAACGAATAAAATAAAAGTGAAAGAAGGAAGGAAGAAAGGAAAGAACAGTAAAAGAAGGAAAGAAGAGTTGAAGAAGGAAAGAAGAAAGGAAAGAAGAGTGAAGAAAGAAAGAAGAGTGGAAGAAGGGAAGAAGAAAGGAAAGAAGAGTGAAGAAAGGAAATTAGAGTGGAAGAAGGAAAGAAGAGTGGAAGAAGGAAAGAAGAAAAGAAAAAGTAAGAAGAGTGGAAGAAGGGAAGAAGAAAGGAAAGAAGAGTGGAAGAAGGAAAGAAGAAAGGAAAGAAGAGAGGAAGAAACAAAGTAAGGAAAGAAGAGTGAACAAGAGTGGCTCTGGATAAAGACAGTAAAGAGAGAGTGAAAATATTGAAAGAAGGAGAAAAAAAGAGTGAAGCAGAGAGATGGAGTGTGAGAGAAAGTAGAGTGAGAGTGATAGAGAGAAAAAAAAGTAGAGTATGGAAGGTGTCTATTAATATTCCTAGTTATACAGTTGAATGGAGAGGTACAGAGAGAAGAGGACCCTTGGAGGCTTGCCGCAGGTGTCAGTGAAGCACAGGTGCAAGCCAGTTTAATTACCCTATTATGATGTCATAATGGCCCAATGTAAGTCAATGGGAAAATTTAGATTCGTTTTTCTTTAATATCTTAAAAAGTATAAAGTTTAGAAAGTGAAAAATACATAGCATAAGTGTCCTTTACAAGACCTACACGACAAAGTTTGAATGAAGTTTCTACGTTAAGGGTTTGGGCTGAATTAATCGCAGAAAAAGGTGAGAAGAATAACTAGAAAATGCATTTCCTGAAGGAAATACCAGTGCATGAAATGAAAGAAAGGAAGAAGAAAAGAAAGAAGAGTGAAAGAAGGAAAGAAGAGTGGAAGAAGGAAAGACAAAAGGAAAGAAGAGTGAAGAAAGGAGAGAAGAGTGGAAGAAGGAAAGAAGAAAGGAAAGAAGAGTGAAAGAAGGAAAGAAGAAAAGAAAGAAGAGTGAAGAAAGGAAAGAAGAGTGGAAGAAGGAAAGAAGAAAAGAAAGAAGAGTGAAATAATGAAAGAAGAAAGGAAAGAAGAGTGAAGGAAGGAAAGAAGAGTGGAAGAAGGAAATAAGAAAAGAAAGAAGAGTGAAAGAAGGAAAGAAGAAAGGAAAGAAGAGTGGAAGAAGGAAAGAAGAGTGAAGAAAGGAAAGAAAAGTGGAAGAAGGAAAGAAAAGTGGATGAAGGAAAAAAGAAAGGCAAGAAGAGTGGAAGAAGGAAAGAAAAATGGAAGAAGAAAATAAGAAAGGAAAGAAGTGGAAGAAGGAAAGAAGAGTGAACAAGAGTGGCTCTGGATGAAGAGATAAAGAGAGAGTGAAAATATTGAAAAAAGGAGATAAAAATGGAGTGAAGAAGAGAGATTGAGTGTGAGAGAAAGTTGACTGAGAGAGAAAGATGGAGAGTTGTAGAGAAAAAAAAATAGAGAATGGATGGTGTCTTAACACTAAAAGGTCTATATCCCTCGTCCGGGATATTTTTATTTTTTTGTCAAAAAAAATGTTAAGCTCCGCGAGTTTTCGTCTTAGAGACATAAAAAGAACAACCACGGAAACATTGAACCCTTTTCTTTTATAATATATACAGTTCAAAATTTTAAAATAAATAAGCGCTTTGTCAGAGGAATAGAACTGATGTGTTGCACTTTCTAGTATCTGAGTGGGGTTTCTGCTGCTAAGGACCCACCCATTAGCAAATGACAGCTATTCATATGATAAGGAGATGGTGATTCAGTGATCTCCATTGGGTCATGGTGTGGCAAGATTCACTCCGGGGGTTTTGGGCCACAAAGACATTCTAGGGCCATTAGGATATGGCCTTTGTCTTTGTGAGAGGTGTCACAGGTTTGTTCACACCAACTCATCAATATGCATTTGTAGGGGCACAGATTTAGGAATGGCACAGGACACTCTGAAATTATAAATATGTGGTAGTGAAACAAGACATACTTTCTGAATGCTAAACTAACATGTGTTTAGCCAACACCTATGTTTACAAGGCTCAGAAATAAAAAGTCTTGTGAATAAATCTTTACAATGTGTTTTTGTACAAAGTCTGAGCACCTCTGAAACAAGGTTTTTCCAAGGGTATGTTTACATTTGATTTAAATTAAACTTTTTTTTACTACATTCCTTTTACTTACATGATATTATTGCTGAGGTCTTCTAGAATAGAATCATATATTCCATTTGTGCATCAATGTTTTTAGTTAAGCAAAATGTACAAAAACATCAAGGCATGTCAGACAACTTAGAAAAGTCTAAAAGGCCTTGGACCTTAGAGTGTTAATGTTCCTAGTTACAGTTAACTTGAGAGGGACAGAGAGAGAAGACGTTTTTTGGATTTGGCACAGGTGTCAGTAAAGCACAGGTGCAAGCCAGTTTAAAGACCCTATTATGATGTCATAATGGCCCAATGTAAGTCAATGGGAGAAATTTATATTCGTTTTTCTTTAATATCTTAAAAAGTATAAAGTTTAGAAAAGTGAAAAATACATAGCATAAGTGTCGTTTACAAGACCTACGCGACAAAGTTTGAATGAAGTTTCTACGTTAAGCGGTTCGGGCTGAATTAATCGCAGAAAAAGGTAACAAGAAGAAGAAGAAGAAGAAGAAGCCTAGGAATAACAATACAGGGCATTTCATGCACTGTAATAACTAGAAAATGCATTTCCTGAAGGAAATGCCAGTGCATGAAATGCAAAAGTTAAGAAAGAACGAATAAAATAAAAGTGAAAGAAGGAAGGAAGAAAGGAAAGAACAGTAAAAGAAGGAAAGAAGAGTTGAAGAAGGAAAGAAGAAAGGAAAGAAGAGTGAAGAAAGAAAGAAGAGTGGAAGAAGGGAAGAAGAAAGGAAAGAAGAGTGAAGAAAGGAAATTAGAGTGGAAGAAGGAAAGAAGAGTGGAAGAAGGAAAGAAGAAAAGAAAAAGTAAGAAGAGTGGAAGAAGGGAAGAAGAAAGGAAAGAAGAGTGGAAGAAGGAAAGAAGAAAGTAAAGAAGAGTAGAAAGAAGAAAGGAAAGAAGAGAGGAAGAAACAAAGTAAGGAAAGAAGAGTGAACAAGAGTGGCTCTGGATAAAGACAGTAAAGAGAGAGTGAAAATATTGAAAGAAGGAGAAAAAAAGAGTGAAGCAGAGAGATGGAGTGTGAGAGAAAGTAGAGTGAGAGTGATAGAGAGAAAAAAAAGTAGAGTATGGAAGGTGTCTATTAATATTCCTAGTTATACAGTTGAATGGAGAGGTACAGAGAGAAGAGGACCCTTGGAGGCTTGCCGCAGGTGTCAGTGAAGCACAGGTGCAAGCCAGTTTAATTACCCTATTATGATGTCATAATGGCCCAATGTAAGTCAATGGGAAAATTTAGATTCGTTTTTCTTTAATAACTTAAAAAGTATAAAGTTTAGAAAAGTGAAAAATACATAGCATAAGTGTCCTTTACAAGACCTACGCGACAAAGTTTGAATGAAGTTTCTACGTTAAGCGGTTCGGGCTGAATTAATCGCAGAAAAAGGTAACAAGAATAAGAAGAAGAAGAAGAAGAAGAAGAAGCCTAGGAATAACTAGAAAATGCATTTCCTGAAGGAAATACCAGTGCATGAAATGCAAAGGTTAAGAAAGGAAGAAGAAAAGAAAGAAGAGTGAAAGAAGAAAGGAAAGAAGAGTGGAAGAAGGAAAGACAAAAGTAAAGAAGAGTGAAGAAAGGAGAGAAGAGTGGAAGAAGGAAAGAAGAAAGGAAAGAAGAGTGAAAGAAGGAAAGAAGAAAAGAAAGAAGAGTGAAGAAAGGAAAGAAGAGTGGAAGAAGGAAAGAAGAAAAGAAAGAAGAGTGAAATAATGAAAGAAGAAAGGAAAAAAGAGTGAAGGAAGGAAAGAAGAGTGGAAGAAGGAAATAAGAAAAGAAAGAAGAGTGAAAGAAGGAAAGAATAAAGGAAAGAAGAGTGTAAGAAGGAAAGAAGAGTGAAGAAAGGAAAGAAGAGTGAAGAAAGGAAAGAAAAGTGGAAGAAGGAAAGAAAAATGGAAGAAGAAAATAAGAAAGGAAAGAAGAGTGGAAGAAGGAAAGAAGAGTGAACAAGAGTGGCTCTGGATGAAGAGATAAAGAGAGAGTGAAAATATTGAAAAAAGGAGATAAAAATGGAGTGAAGAAGAGAGATTGAGGGTGAGAGAAAGTTGACTGAGAGAGAAAGATGGAGAGATGGAGAGAAAAAAATAAAGAATGGATGGTGTCTTAATGTTCCTAGTTACAGTTAAATTGAGAGGGACAGAGAGAGAGGAGGTTCCTTTGATTTGGCACAGGTGTCAGTAAAGCACAGGTGCAAGCCAGTTTAAAGACTCTATTATGATGTCATAATGGCCCAATGTAAGTCAATGGGAGAAATTTATATTCGTTTTCCTTTAATATCTTAAAATGTATAAAGTTTAGAAAAGTGAAAAATACATAGCATAAGTGTCGTTTACAAGACCTACGCGACAAAGTTTGAATGAAGTTTCTACGTTAAGCGGTTCGGGCTGAATTAATCGCAGAAAAAGGTAACAAGAATAAGAAGAAGAAGAAGAAGCCTAGGAATAACAATACAGGGCATTTCATGCACTGTAACAATACAGGGCATTTCATGCACTGTAATAAGAAGAAGAAGCCTAGGAATAACAATACAGGGCATTTCATGCACTGTAATTACGGCCTCGCTACCTATCGGCACGCGCAGCAATAAATTAAGAAAAGACCAAAGTACTTATCCAATACGATCGGTGCGGCCTCTGGAGGGCGAGAATGTTCGCAGCTCCGACTATGTCGCAAGGCCAACAGGATTAAGCACTTAATTACAGTGCATGAAATGCCCTGTATTGTTATTCCTAGGCTTCTTCTTCTTCTTCTTCTTCTTCTTCTTCTTATTCTTGTTACCTTTTTCTGCGATTAATTCAGCCCGAACCGCTTAACGTAGAAACTTCATTCAAACTTTGTCGCGTAGGTCTTGTAAACGACACTTATGCTATGTATTTTTCACTTTTCTAAACTTTATACTTTTTAAGATATTAAAGAAAAACTAATATAAATTTCTCCCATTGACTTACATTGGGCCATTATGACATCATAATAGGGTCTTTAAACTGGCTTGCACCTGTGCTTTACTGACACCTGTGCCAAATCAAAGGAACCTCCTCTCTCTCTGTCCCTCTCAATTTAACTGTAACTAGGAACATTAAGACACCATCCATTCTTTATTTTTTTTTCTCTCCATCTCTCCATCTTTCTCTCTCAGTCAACTTTCTCTCACCCTCAATCTCTCTTCTTCACTCCATTTTTATCTCCTTTTTTCAATATTTTCACTCTCTCTTTATCTCTTCATCCAGAGCCACTCTTGTTCACTCTTCTTTCCTTCTTCCACTCTTCTTTCCTTTCTTATTTTCTTCTTCCATTTTTCTTTCCTTCTTCCACTCTTCTTGCCTTTCTTTTTTCCTTCATCCACTTTTCTTTCCTTCTTCCACTTTTCTTTCCTTTCTTCACTCTTCTTTCCTTCTTCCACTCTTCTTTCCTTCTTTCACTCTTCTTTCTTTTCTTATTTCCTTCTTCCACTCTTCTTTCCTTCCTTCACTCTTCTTTCCTTTCTTCTTTCATTATTTCACTCTTCTTTCTTTTCTTCTTTCCTTCTTCCACTCTTCTTTCCTTTCTTCACTCTTCTTTCTTTTCTTCTTTCCTTCTTTCACTCTTCTTTCCTTTCTTCTTTCCTTCTTCCACTCTTCTCTCCTTTCTTCACTCTTCTTTCCTTTTGTCTTTCCTTCTTCCACTCTTCTTTCCTTTCTTCTTTCCTTCTTTCACTCTTCTTTCTTTTCTTCTTCCTTTCTTTCATTTCATGCACTGGTATTTCCTTCAGGAAATGCATTTTCTAGTTATTCTTCTCACCTTTTTCTGCGATTAATTCAGCCCAAACCCTTAACGTAGAAACTTCATTCAAACTTTGTCGTGTAGGTCTTGTAAAGGACACTTATGCTATGTATTTTTCACTTTCTAAACTTTATACTTTTTAAGATATTAAAGAAAAACGAATATAAATTTCTCCCATTGACTTACATTGGGCCATTATGACATCATAATAGGGTCTTTAAACTGGCTTGCACCTGTGCTTTACTGACACCTGTGCCAAATCAAAGGAACCTCCTCTCTCTCTGTCCCTCTCAATTTAACTGTAACTAGGAACATTAAGACACCATCCATTCTTTATTTTTTTTTCTCTCCATCTCTCCATCTTTCTCTCTCAGTCAACTTTCTCTCACCCTCAATCTCTCTTCTTCACTCCATTTTTATCTCCTTTTTTCAATATTTTCACTCTCTCTTTATCTCTTCATCCAGAGCCACTCTTGTTCACTCTTCTTTCCTTCTTCCACTCTTCTTTCCTTTCTTATTTTCTTCTTCCATTTTTCTTTCCTTCTTCCACTCTTCTTGCCTTTCTTTTTTCCTTCATCTACTCTTCTTTCCTTCTTCCACTTTTCTTTCCTTTCTTCACTCTTCTTTCCTTTCTTCACTCTTCTTTCCTTCTTACACTCTTCTTTTCTTTATTCTTTCCTTCTTTCACTCTTCTTTCTTTTCTTATTTCCTTCTTTCCTTTCTTCTGTCATTATTTCACTCTTCTTTCTTTTCTTCTTTCCTTCTTCCACTCTTCTTTCCTTTCTTCACTCTTCTTTCTTTTCTTCTTTCACTCTTCTTTCCTTCTTTCACTCTTCTTTCTTTTCTTATTTCCTTCTTTCCTTTCTTCTTTCCTTCTTCCACTCTTCTTTCCTTTCTTCACTCTTCTTTCTTTTCTTCTTTCCTTCTTTCACTCTTCTTTCCTTTCTTCTTTCCTTCTTCCACTCTTCTCTCCTTTCTTCACTCTTCTTTCCTTTTGTCTTTCCTTCTTCCACTCTTCTTTCCTTTCTTCTTTCCTTCTTTCACTCTTCTTTCTTTTCTTCTTCCTTTCTTAACCTTTGCATTTCATGCACTGGTATTTCCTTCAGGAAATGCATTTTCTAGTTCAAGCTTTAGTTTCCTTAGGTTCTTAACGAACACACAACTACCTGCGAGCGAGAAGATAAAAGGAATAGTCTCCCTGACCCCACCGGAAGATATAGACCAGGGGTGTCAAACTCATTTCAGTTAAGGGGCCACATAGGCTACTGCCCACTTTGATCTCAAGTGGGCCGGACCAGTAAAAGCATGGCATAATAACGCATACATAATGACAATATTTCTTTATGTTTAAATCATTGGTGAAGGTTTTTGGATGATAAACCCTATTTTACAGTTTTTCCCTATCGTTTTACGGCATTTAGCGAATCATGGGTCAACTTCATCTAATGCTCACATCTTCTTTGCACAGCAAGAGTCTTCTCTGGCAAATGGGTCTACCATTTCTCATTGCTTTCACGCAAATTTCTTTGAGTTTCAACACACTTTTCAAAACAGTTTAAACACTTCTCAGAGAAAGACACAAAACCTAATTGAATAACCATGTCAACACATTGCAGACACTTAGAAGCAGCCTACTGACACTGCTCTCTATATTCTAAATACCGTCAACACCTGTGTGAACTCTCTGAGCAAAACTAATCAAGCAGTTCTCAACCTCTAAAAAAGGGTCAATAGATTGAAGTTGATAACAAGCATGTATCAAGGAGGCCACCACCAACAACCTCAGGATGAGGACAAGGAAGAGGTTGTGGTAGAGGTAGAGGGGCCCCTGTCAGGGGACGTGGCATTCGTGTAAGATGCTCAAATGAAATTAGGGCAAGAGTCATTGATCCATAGTGAATCATGACCTCTCCATGCTCAAACCTGAGCTATCATACTATGGTATCAATTGTTTGTACGTTCAGCAATGACAATGACTCTTTGCTGGCCTTCACAGTCAATATAATGTATTGTGTTTCACTGTATTTGCACTCTTGGCAACAACAATTTCTATACTTTTGTAAAGTATGTTGTCACAATACAATGTATACTGTAGTTTCACTAAAGTTATTTACAACATATACGGTCAAATTCTGATTACTTTACGTATATTGTAACAGTATTTACAGCCTATTGCACTATTTTTACAGAATCAACACACTGGCCCACACTGGTGGCAGGGGGAGATTGTTCACTGCAGAACAGAGTTGACCTTTTCACTGTATATTGAAACCTGTCATTTTGACGTACAGAATATACATGTAATGTGGAAAAAGGACTGCAATACTGTAAATATTTTTGTGTCAGAATCTTTGCCATTTTGTGCACAGTAGAACAAATGTTACGTAATCAATGGTGTTGACAGGTCCTTGTTTATAGAATATATGATATAGTGTTTAGCAATACAAAAAAAAGAACTACAAAATTGTACTGTATACAAATTTTCAGATTTTGAAAACTAGTACTAGTATATTCCCTAAGTTAGAGTGCTCAGTACAAAACCCAAATTGTAGTACGTTGTCAGTGGTAAAATAGTCAATACTGTGAGGGTGTTGCACAAAAGTTGAAGTGATGGTTTCATAGGTTGATATTGAAAGCTGTATTTTGAGTTTTGCTATCCATTGTTAAATAAATGAGAAAACATAAATTTTCAATTGAGCACAAATTGTAGGTTTTGAAGGAAATGTTTGGTTTTGATGGGTGTGTGATACATTTTTGAGAAGGTAGTGTCATTCTGCAAACATCATATAGTGTTTTGGTCATTTCAACTTCTGTTAAGGGCTGTGTATGAGCTGTTTTGAAAAAGTAAACAGTGATTGGAAAAATTCGCCAAAGCGATTGAGAAAAACTGTAAGGTCTTTCTAATATATCACAAACATAAAGACATCAGCCCACTGTGTATGTCCCTCGCCTTGCGACGCGTTCGATGTCTGCAGAGGAGCAGACATCGCATTTACGCTGTTTTTAAAGCCATTACTGGACCGTTTAAAAAAGTGACAAAACGTTGGTACTCATAAACTTCCATATCCTTAAGAGACATTCTGATTCACAACCCTTGACATTTATTAAGAAAATAAGTGCAATTTCATATTTCAAAAGAGACTGCAATATGCAGTGGAAGGATGTATCCAAAACATTAAGATAAACAACGAAGTGGACACATCAATAATCAACGCAAATTAAAGCATACACGTCTCAATCGAAAACATAAGAAACCCTACGACCTTTTCATTAAATGCAACTTGCATACTAGTCATGTTCTTTCACCGCTGGGTAAGATCTGTATATAATATTTCAAACTAGCTAATTACCTTCAAAGATTCTTTATGTTTAGTCTTTATTCCGTCTCTGGCGAGAAAATCTGGGGAGGTATCCATCTAGCATAGCTAGCTAGGGTGGTGACAATCTGTACAGTGCAGTAACGAAGCAGTGTGGAGCAAGGAGATAGGTGCTGGTAACGTTATTGTTCAAGGGATGTGTGTTCATGGTGCCATCAACAAAATGCTACAAAGTTTCAAATACAAAAGTTCATAATGGCCTTTTGGGACGTTTTGATACACATTGATACAGTATTAAGCTCCTTGCAACTAGCTGGCGTTTGCTAGGACAGCTCACCGTGCAATTTTAGACTAACATTAACATTTTGACGGTAATATTAACATTTTATTTCAACATTAACACATTTGTTGAAGAGACTAGTTATATACTAGTAGTGGTAACTAGAAAATGCATTTCCTGAAGGAAATACCAGTGCATGAAATGCAAAAGTTAGGAAAGGAAGAAGAAAAGAAAGAAGAGTGAAAGAAGGAAAGAAGAGTGGAAGAAGGAAAGAAGAAAGGGTAGAAGAGAGGATGAAGGAAAGAAGAGTGAAAGAAGGAAAGAAGAAAAGAAAGAAGAGTGAAGAAAGGAAAGAAGAGTGGAAGAAGGAAAGAAAGAAGAGTGAAGAAAGGAAAGAAGAGTGAAAGAAGGAAATAATAGTTGAAGAAAAGGAAAGAAGAGTGAAAGAAGAGAGTGAAGAAAGGAAAGAAAAGTGAAAGAAGGAAAGAAGAGTGGAAGAAGGAAAGAAGAGTGAAAGAGAAAAAGAGAGTGAAAATATTGAAAAAAGGAGATAAAAATGGAGTGAAGAAGAGAGATTGAGTGTGAGAGAAAGTAGACTGAGAGGGATAGAGAGAAAGATGAAGAGATGGAGAGAAAAAAAGTAGAGAATGGAAGGTGTCTTAGGCCATGTCTCCACGAGCCCGGTTATTTTTGAAACCATGAACAGATGTTCCTGGTTGTATGTCCTGTCCACATGCTACCGCGCTTTTGGAACCCTGAAACCGTGGTTTTTTGAAACCGGAGTCCAGGGTGGGGTTTTCGGCCAGGGTTGGTTTCACCGGGTGCGTGTGGACACTGCAACCGTGATTGTTTTTCCCGTTTACGTCATAGCTGCGAGCCTGCTTCACTTCAGCACACGCACAGCAATGACGTGAACGGGAAAAACATAGCAGCGGTTAGAAAAATGAAGTGGATGTTGTTTATTGCCATGCTGTCGGCATTATGTGGTTGTCACACGCAGTTGCTCAACCTAATGTAACAACAAAGGCGCCTAGACCAGCAGCGATGTCAGTATATTTGGACTGCACACTCTCCCAGTCCACACTCTCTTCTATTTTCTGAACTCTGTATTCATTTGCGATGTTTAGCAGCAACTCTACCTCGCTGTCCGTCCATACAAACGAGTCCTTGCGCGCCATTGTTGTTTGTATTTGGTGATTTCTTTTCCCGGTATCTTTTCATTGGTTAAAACAGCCTTCCCATTTTACCTTACATCGTCACTTATGGTTGTGGCATGTGTATTACACGTGCATTGTGTCACTTGGTGGCGGCTTCCACGGTTGCGTATGTACAGAGTATTTTTATTACACCACTCGTGTGGTCGCGGAGCAAAACTCCGGTTTCAAAAATAACCGGGCTCGTGGAGACATGGCCTTAATGTTCCTAGTTACAGTTAAATTGAGAGAAGAGGTTCCTTTGATTTGGCGCAGCTGTCAGTGAAGCACAGGTGCAAGCCAGTTTAAAGACCCTATTATGATGTCATAATGGCCCAATGTAAGTCAATGGGAAAATTTCGATTCGTTTTTATTTAATATCTTAAAAAGTATAAAGTTTAGAAAAGTGAAAAATACATAGCATAAGTGTCCTTTACAAGACCTACGCGACAAAGTTTGAATGAAGTTTCTACGTTAAGCGGTTCGGGCTGAATTAATCGCAGAAAAAGGTAACAAGAATAAGAAGAAGAAGAAGAAGAAGAAGAAGAAGCCTAGGAATAACAATACAGGGCATTTCATGCACTGTAATAATACTAATTGACATGAACCATAACTGTTCAGGGATGTTCTCTCAACTAGATAGCAAAGTTTGCTAGCTAGCTGCTAGCTGCAAGGAGCTTCATTAACAGTTATGGAGTGTGTTCCATGTCGGCCACTTGAGCCCTTCGAGCCCCAACTTTCAGGGGTTAGGGGGCCACACTGACAAAATCAGCAGAATGCAGGGCACTGAAAATGCCCGTATCATACCCTGAATTCGGTCGATTTATGTAGGGTTATTTGATGGTCACTACTCGCCCTTAAACGGCTACGTACGGAAGAGGAGGAGCGAAAGCTAGCTTTTCATTTTATAAGGATAACAATGGCGGACATGATGGTTAGCGGTGGCTAAGGTGGCAGAGGCTGTAGATCACCAGGCTACAGACCGTAAATGTAGTAATTAAACAACTGTACTGATATTAAATGTACTACTAACATGCCATTATCAAATTAAAGCCAGCGACATCAGTATTTTGGTTGATTTCACGATGTATAGGCTACCGACAGTTAGCATACCAAGCTCGGTAGCATTACCATTCGAATTGCATGGCAGATATGCTAAGCTATCGGGCTATTCCCCCACCCAGTGCCTGTGGCTAGTCCGAAAAAAGGTGCATCTAAATAAACGACAGATGGTTATGTCAGTCATTGGACAGTGTTAAACAACTGTACTGATATTAAATGTACTACTAACATTAAAGCCTGTGACATCAGTGTTTTGGTTGATTTCACGATGTATAGGCTACCGGCAGTTAGCATACCAAGTTAGGTAGCATTACCATTAGAATTGCATGGCAGTTATGCAAGACAGCTGGCTATTTTGTTTTCCCGGGAATCGCGAGCAGATTTGCGTCCGTCACTTCCACCAGGTGCTTCTATTTGATAAAGCACCCCCTGAGCGATGAGGAGTGCACTGTAGATGTCAGGGCCCTGTATTACAGGACCCTGTATTGTAGGGCCCTGTGCAAAGTGTAGGGTCGGAACACACTCCTGGTTCTCAGTGTAATGTGAGTTTAACAGTGCGGCCCCCAGTGGACTGATTAGGTATTGCAGCGACTTTTGCAATTTATGTCTTTCTTTTCACACTTAGCAAAGTCATCCGACGGGCCGAGCTGGACACCCTGGTGGGCCTGATCCGGCCTGCGGGCCGTATGTTTGACACCCCTGATATAGACTATCCGGGGGTCATCGGGGTCACGAGGTGACAATGTTGGTGTAGCAAAGCTGGCTCTTGGCCTTGTTACAAGGACTGAAAATACACCAATTTACCAAAAACACAAAGGTTTAATCACAAAATTCAATTTACACAATTTATAATATCCAAATCCAAAAAAACGGTCCAATTTCCAATGATCCAAAGTTTCAAATACACAAAGTTCCAACCTCCAATTCAAAGTTAAAGTTGTAACAAAGAGCCAATGCATGCAATCAAAGTCTGCTCTCGCAGTGCATGCAGTCCACAGGTTGCTAGCTTGCTCTCCTTCTCTCATGCTCCCGACCTCTCCCGAATGCAGGAATTGCCGGTTTCTTTATAAGTCAGGGACACGCCCCCACAGGTGGTTGATCACAGGCACCTGGAAGGAGAGAGAATGAACCACAGCCTGCACACACAATCAACCAATTTACACACAACCATACCAACAAAATAGGCAGAGCAGATGAACCCAAAGGGGTTCGTCACAGTTGGTATAATTACTCGACCTGCGCGTGCGCGAGATGGATCATCCAGTGCTTGAAAGCACCGTCTAGCGGTCAGTAAGGATGAAATAGAATGGGGAACATGTGAACACAAAATCACAACAGATGCACATGTGTGCGAAAACAAGTCTGGTCTTTTTCCCTTGGGCCAGCAGAGGCCTCCAATGTGCCAAATTGTGGCAAATGCCGCCCAAAGTCCTGACAGGAGGGGGAACTACCACTTAATTTAATGTAGACATAATACACAGTGTAAAGTTCACTTATACATAGATCATTTGTATTAAATGGAGTAGATATTCATGATTTCAGTATGAATTGCAAACAAGCTATTATTCCACAAATTCATAATTTTAATTAATCTGGACAGTTTTTGATAGAATTTATGATGAATGTACTCGCCTTCACCAGATTGACTAGCAGGAACTCTGTGGAGCAGGGAGTGCTGGTCCTGGTGAATGAGGCTGTGTTTGCATACTTCAACTCCTCTCAGAAAACATTCCTGCTGCGACCTGAGGTGCGTTCAAGTTCAGCAAACATAGGCGAATGTTCGCAACGAACGCGTTGACATTAAACAATTCATTTTGAACGATTTTTGAACACCGTTCTAAACAAACTGTAAACAAACTGTAAACGAAAAAAAAGGTCCATGTTAAAGGGATAGTTCGGGATTTTTGACATGAATCTGTATGGCTTCCCTATCACCAGTGTCATGCAATCTCGCTGACTTACCCCCGGCAGCGTCCTGTGAGCAGAGTTCTCGTCCAGTTTTGGTCAAGCCAAAAGTAGTCTGGCAGGTTTGCTAGACCCAGCAAAATAAAACGTTTCTCTTCCCAAAATATTATGTGTTCAAAAGAGTGATATATTTGCATCCCAAAAACATGGAAAGTTGATTCGCCAAAGTTGCCTGAGAGAAACGTCCGTCAAAGGAAAACGATGAAAACTGAGAATCGATTCACCGTCATCTTTGTTGCCACAACCTGGATAGTAGCAAGCCTTCACCATTTTTTTACACCCAGCTTTATGTCAATTTTATCAAATGTTGTCTCAGTTTTCATCGTTTTCCTGTGACGGACATTTCTCTCAGGCAACTTTGGCGAATCAACTTTGGCGAATCAAACAGGTAGGCCCTAGCTGTGAGGTTGCGGTATCGCGTGTACTGAAAATAGGGCCAAGTGATAACGAGGTGTGACTTTTTCCCACTACCATGTTTTTGGGATGCAAATATATCACTCTTTTGAACACATACAGTGCCACTTGAAAGTATGTGAACCCCTTGAGGACTTAAGCGTTTTCTGTTGTTTTACCATGATTTTTCATTTTTTTATCACCAATTTTCCATAGATGAAATGTCAGGTTTATGTTTATCATTTGCATGTACTTGTTTAGAGGAAATTGTTTGAGAAGCTGAAAAACTACATGAAACATGGAATTAGTCCATTTCAAAAGTAAGTGAACCCCCAGCTGAATTGATAAAGTCAAGCAGGTAGCAGATTCAGTGAAACTTATTTGGGTGAATAATTAGTCAATTGAGCAAACCGATCATCTGAGACATCCTTAGGGAAAGGTTTGGGCCATACAGATTAACAGAGAGAGGAAACCAACCAAACTACTGTAGTGCCAAGGGGTACCCACACAGATCAACAATGCCGAGAGGAAACGAGATATCCGAGAACATCAGGAAGAAGGTACTGACAGCCCATCAGTCTTGGGAAAGCTATAAGACCATCTCCAAAAGATTCCAGCTCCATCCATCCATCCAAGACAAATAATTTTGAAATGGAGGGTATTCAACATGACCGCATCTCTGCCTAGAAGTGGACGCCCATCAAGACCATCACCAAGAAGCACCAGAAGAAGAATAAATCAGGTAAAAGTCAACCCACACATCACCTCTAAAGAGTTTCGGACCTCTCTGGCAGCACCTGGGGTAAATGTACATGGGTCTACAATCAGACGAAAATTGTTGGTTTTGATCGTGACAAAATAATTCTATCTCGGACTCATCTGTTTAAAGAAGGGACTTCCAGAAGGCCTTTGGTTTATCCAAGTGCTCTCGGGCAAAGTTGAAACGGGCAGTTTTGTTCTTTCTTGAGAGCAGAGGCTTCCTTCTAGCAACCCGATCATGAATGTCATGTCTATTCAATTTTCGTCTGATTGTAGACCCATGTACATTTACCCCAGATGCTGCCAGAGAGGTCTGAAACTCTTTAGAGGTGATGTGTGGGTTGACTTTTACCTGATTTATTCTTCTTCTGGTGCTTCTTGGTGATGGTCTTGATGGGAGTCCACTTCTAGGCAGAGATGCGGTCATGTTGAATGCCCTCCATTCCTAAATTATTTGTCTTGGATGGATGGATGGAGCTGGAATCTTTTGGAGATGGTCTTATAGCTTTCCCAAGACTGATGGGCTGTCAGAACCTTCTTCCTGATGTTCTCGGATATCTCGTTTCCTTTCGGCATTGTTGATCTGTGTGGGTACACCTTGGCACTACAGTAGTTTGGTTGGTTTCCTCCCTCTTTTAATCTGTGTTGCCCAAACCTTTCCCTAAGGATGTCTCAGATGATCGGTTTGCTTAATTGACTTATTAAGCACCCAAATAAGTTTCACTGAATCTGTTACCTGCTTGACTTTACAAATTCAGCTGGGGGTTCACTTACTTTTGAAATGGACTGATTCCATGTTTCATGTAGTCTTTTGGCTACTCAAACAATTCCCTCTAAAAAAAAGTACATGCAAATGATAAACATAAACCTGACATTCCTTCTATGGAAAATTGGTGATGAAAAAAATGAAAAATCATGGTAAAACAACAGAAAACTCCTAAGTGGTCAAGGGGTTCACATACTTTAAAGTGGCACTGTAATGTTTTGGGAAGAGAAATGTTTTATTTTGCTGGGTCTAGCAAACCTGCCGGACTACTTTCGGCTTGACCAAAACTGGACGAGAACTCTGCTCCCGAACTATCCCTTTAATGGAGAGTTTACAGAAGAGGGTTTGCAAGTGGTCGATCTCGTTGAAAGCCTACTGCAGACAACCAGTACGGAAAATTCAAGAATAGAGGGCTACGTCGCCGAAGTTGTACCCACTTACTGCGATATAACGTTCAAATCGCATTTTAGGATGCAAAAGACAACAGTTGAAGTAAAGGTGTAGATAGGCTATATGAAACGTTTTATCTATTGCTTTCTGTGTCGGAAAGGAGTAAATGATTTCAGTATAGTTTAGGCTCCATTGCTGCCTATAGGCTATAATAATAATAATAAGAAGAATAATGAATACAACTGTATTTATATAGCACCTTTCATGAAAGGAAATGCAGCTCATGTTTACAAAGAAATGATATGTACAATGAAAATAGACATCAAATAAAAAAAGAAATAACAGTACACTGAATACAGTAGGCCTAAGCTATATAGTTACGGTCTTTTGGTCTATTTCAGATACTCTGCCAAGACCTTGGACCTCATCTAAATCAATGTGATGAACCTGCACTGGAGCTACGCATCTTGGCAACACTGTGGCTGCTAGCCAACAAAGAATCCTTCAGAGGAGTGGCTGATAGGTTTGGGGTCAGCAAGGGCAGTTTACATTACTATGTGATGCAAGTAGTTGAGGGCCTCAGCGCATGAGTGACAAGATATATACGCTCAGGGTGCGATTTGTCCAAAAACCAGAGGGGGGGATGTTTTTTTTTTTTATCATGAAAAAAAAAAAGCAATACATAGGCCTAATTCTCTTCATATACATGCATCATATACAGCCGCGGAAAAAATTAAGAGACCACTTCAAAATTATCAGTTTCTCTGGTTTTACTATTTATTGGTATGTGTTAAAGTAAAATGTGCATTTTAGTTTTATTCTATAACCTACTGGCAACATTCCTACCAAATTTCAAATAAAAATATTGTCATTTAGATCATTTATTTGCAGAAAAATGACAATTGGTCAAAATTGCAAAAAAGATGCAGTGTCTTCAGATCTCGAATAATGCAAAGAAAACAAGCTCATATTCATTTTTAAACTACACAATACTAATGCTTACACTTAGGAAGAGTTCAGAAATCAATATGTGGTGGAATAACCTTGATTTAAAATCACAACTTTCATGTGTCTTGGCATGCTCTCCACCAGTCTTTCACATTGCCGTTGGGTGACTTTATGCTACTCCTGGCGCAAGAATTCAAGCAGCTCGGCTTCTTTTCATGGCTTGTGACCATCCATCTTCCTCTTGATCACATTTCAGAGGTTTTTTATGGGATTCAGGTCTCGAAATTGGGCTGGCCATGACAGGGTCCTGATCTGGTGGTACTCCATCCACACCTTTACTGGCCTGGCTATGTGGCATGGAGCATTGCCCTGCTGGAAAAAACATTTCTCAGAGTTGGGGAACATTGTCAGAGCTAAAGGAAGCAAGTTTTTCTTCCGGGACAACGTTGTACTTTGCCTGGCTGAGGTTTGTAAAAGACCATAAGGATTGAAAAAAGCGGACTGGAGGGTCTTCTAGTTCGTCTTCTCTGATTAGTCCAATTTTCAGCTTTGCCCAACACATGGTCGTCTGATGGTTAGACGGAGACCTGGAGAGGCCTACAAGCCAGAGAGTCTTGCACCTACTGTGAAATCGGACTCATCAGAGAAGACGAACTTAGAAGAACCTCCAGTCCGCTTTTTCAATCCTTATGGTCTTTTACAAACCTCAGCCAGGCAAAGTACAACGTTGCTCTGACAATGTTCCCCAACTCTGAGAAGTGTTTTTTCCAGCAGGGCAATGCTCCATGCCACACAGCCAGGCCAGTAAAGGTGTGGATGGAGTACCACCAGATCAGGACCCTGTCATGGCCAGCCCAATTTCGAGACCTGAATCCCATAAAAAACCTCTGAAATGTGATCAAGAGGAAGATGGATGGTCACAAGCCATGAAAAGAAGCCGAGCTGCTTGAATTCTTGCGCCAGGAGTAGCATAAAGTCACCCAACGGCAATGTGAAAGACTGGTGGAGAGCATGCCAAGACACATGAAAGTTGTGATTTTAAATCAAGGTTATTCCACCAAATATTGATTTCTGAACTCTTCCGAAGTGTAAGCATTAGTATTGTGTAGTTTAAAAATGAATATGAGCTTGTTTTCTTTGCATTATTCGAAGACACTGCATCATTTTTGCTGCATCATTTTTGCTATTTTGACCAATTGTCATTTTTCTGCAAATAAATGATCTAAATGACAATATTTTTATTTGAAATTTGGTAGGAATGTTGCCAGTAGGTTATAGAATAAAACTAAAATGCACATTTTACTTTAACACATACCAATAAATAGTAAAACCAGAGAAACTGATAATTTTGAAGTGGTCTCTTAATTTTTTCCGCGGCTGTATATGTCTATCATGATATGATAATCGCTGCTAGACGCTCAGTTCTTGTGCTCCCTCTCATTCACGTTGAAATATTGAAACCGAAACTGAAACTTTGAAACTGAAACGCAACTGTTTTGGACAGAACTCGCTAATTCAGTGAACAAATATTTTCATATTCATTGTACAGTAGCCTATACACGGAAATTAGCAAAGCCAGCGAATTCTGAGAATGCCGACAGTTCGGGTAAGGTGAACGTTAGTGCCAGCGATGTAAGCAAGTGTTAGAAAATGCTGTCATAACCTGTCTGTTTTTTCATTGTTTTTTTAATAATTGAGGGTTATCCCCCCATGTATGAAATTCATCCAGCTGAGGTGGGGATGTAAAAACCAGAGGGGGGGTAAATCCCCCCCCCCCATCCCCCCCGGCAAATCGCACCCTGTATACGCTGGCCATCGCCTGAACAATACCCTGCTAAGGCTGAAAGATTTGAGCGAAAGGGAGGTTTCCCTGGTGTCCTGGGATGCCTTGATGGCACTCACATCCCCATCAAAGGGCCATCAACCCATAGAGATGCTTTCATTAACAGAAAGGGATATGCTAGTTTCCAGCTACAGGCTGTATGTGACAGCCATTTGCGTTTCACACACATACACACTGGAAATGCTGGATCTGTACATGATTCAAGGGTGTACCGGAACAGTGACCTAAAGGCCATGCTGACGGCTCATCCCCTCCCTGCCCAGTACCATTTACTTGGTGATTCTGCCTACCCACTTGACTCAAACCTTCTTGTCCCTTACCGAGACAATGGACATTTAACAGAGCGTCAAAAAAATTATAACAATATCCACAGCTCAACAAGGGTGCACATTGAACGTGCCTTTGGACTTTTAAAATGCAAATGGAGAAGACTCCACCACCTTGACATGGTCCTACTTGATACCATTCCTAAAGTAATTGCCAGCACATGTGTCCTACACAATTTAATTTAATGCCAATTGAATTCAACCATGTATTATGAGCAACAACCACACCAACCCACCCTCTATAACCCCTCTGAGATTATTACTTTGGTGTTAAATAGCCAGTAGGGTATCATCAAGAAGTGTATTATCAACCGGAGATATTTAGCATGAGAATTAACTTAAATCAAAGATTGTCTGTACATACCGTTTTAAGGCATTCTAACTTTTTTATTTTTCTATTTTTGCAAACAGTGAGCCCTTCAATTAATGTGTACAGCCATGTCCCTGCAATGGCAGCAAGTCCCAACTACCTTTACTGCTTTGCCACTGGCTTCTAGCCTGGAGGTATAGAGATCAGCTTCCTTCTCAATAGACGCCCATTCCATGGTCCAACATAGTCCTCTGACTTAGTGTGTGGGGAGGACTTCAGAGTGTTTAAATATATCAGCATCATCCCCCATTCAGGAGAGGAGTAGGCCTGCCTGTTCAACCACAGCAGCATTGCTCAGCCGAAAATAACTTACTGGCATGAGTATACTCCTCTTCTTATTACTCTGTCATTCTAAAGATTAGCCAGCAGATGGCACTGTGTAGCAAGATACCACACAGCTGAAAAAAGCAGGGGCATACATGTGAAAGTGTCTGTATCTTACTGTTTGTGTGAATGTGTCTGTGGTCTGTTTGCTTGAATGCTCACATCTTTAAATGTCTGTGACAACCAGTGAATTCCATATTGATGGGAGTATCAAGACAATATTTGTTAATGATGTCTCTGTTTCTCTGTCTCTCTCTCACACACACACACACACACACACACACACACACACACACACACACACACACACACACACACACACACACAAACATTTATGTCTCTCTACAGGGCCAGATGTGTCTAAGACCACAGGGGCGTCCGTTCTGTTGACAGCTGTGGTGGCCGCGCCCACTGGGGGAACACGGGGGCTACTTCATTTCTATTCTCATTTGGAGACGACTATGGATGGATCCTCACATCTCTTTTCCAAACATGATTTATTTAAGCAATATAGCACGAGTGGGATAATCCCACGGGTGTTGTTGCCTACGCCACTCGGCCTGGCGGCCTCGGTGGCTACGGCCGAACACCACCCATGGGATTATCCCTTACCTACCCCACTCCCACGAGTGCTATATTGCTTTTATAAAAAAATTCTACAGTCAACAAATTAACATTTCAACACAAAGTTATTGATTAAAAATGGTTTATTTCGCCATTGTTTCTCCGCAACAAAAAATAGTTCCATTGTCAACGTCTTGGTTTGGAATTTTAAAAACTTTGAATTAACGGTTATCATCAATGCGAATGTTTCATCGCGGAGTGATTTATTTTTAGCTGTGAAAAGTCCCGTAACTGTAGGTATGTTGAAGAATAACCTATAGCATGGAACGTCTCTCGTCCAATCAGAAACAGCTAAATTACGCGCTAGAACCCAATTGTTTTATAATATTCATTATAACGATAATTATTAATGCTGTCAGTTTAACGCGTTATTAACGGCGTTAACGCATTCCCATTTTAATGGCGTCCATTTTTTTATCGCGCGATTAACACGTTCTAAAAAAAAATTGGGTGAGCGTGATACAACGAAATTGATGATACAAAGCTTCTGAATAGAAAGTTTACCTTAAAAAGTTGTGCAAAAGAAGCGAGCTTCACTGTTGTCTGAAAATGTCAACAGGCAGCTGGCTGAAAGCACAGAAGTAGTAGGCTTTGTTTTTAAATTTCTACAAATAAATCATATACAGTATAACAGAAGTAGTAGGCTTACCTTTTATTGGTAACCGAACTGTTACGGTTTATTGTTTTTGAAATAAGAGGCCTGACTTCTATGTTCACAGCAAACTAGAAAAAAAGAAAATATTAAGCCATGGTTTAACTGCACTATAGGCTGAGTCCTTGTTTATCTGAAATGTGCACTTTATAATTTTATTTTGTACCGCCCTGTTTGGCCATGTTGTTTTTCAATAAAATAAAACAGTGAATAAAACAAGCCAATTCACTTTTTCACGTTGATAAGTGCATTAAAATAAAATAAAAATGATGGAAAAAAAATATTGATGGGACATTTAGAATAGATACAAATTTGTGATTAATCGCGATTCATTTTGAGTTAACCAAGACCAAAATGCGATTAATCGCGATTAAATATTTTAATCGTTTGACAGCACTACTAATTATATACACTACCGTTCAAAAGTTTGGGGTCACTTAGAAATGTCCTTATTTTTCAAAGAAAAGCACTGTTTTTTCAAAGAAGATGACATTAAATTAGTCAGAAATACACTCTATACATTGTTTATGTGGCAAAGATGGAAATATCTGTTTTTTAATGAAATATCTACATAGGTGTATAGAGGCCCATTTCCAGCAACTGTTACTCCGGTGTTCTAATGGTACATTGTGTTTGCTAATGGCCTTAGAAGACTCATGGATGACTAGAAAACCCTTGTGCAATTATGTGAGCACAGCTGAAAACTGTTTTGCGGGTGAGAGAAGCTATAAAACTGGCCTTCATTTGAGCTAGTTGAGTATCTGGAGCATCACATTTGTGGGTTCGGTTATACTCTCAAAATGGCTCGAAAAAGATAACTTTCATGTGAAACTTGCCAGTCCATTCTTGTTCTTAGAAATGAAGGCTATTCCATGTGAGAAATTGCGAAGAAACTGAACCTTTACTACAACGGTGTGTACTACTCTCTTCATAGAACAGCAGAAACGGGCTCTAACCAAGGTAGAAAGAGAAGTGGGAGGCCCCGGTGCATATCTCAGCAAGAAGACAAGTATATTAGAGTGTCTACATTAAGAAAAAGACCCCTCACAGGTCCTCAACTGGCACTGGCAGCTTTTTAAATGGTACCCGCAAACGTCAGTGTCACCTTCTACAGTGGAGAGGCGACTGGGATGCTGGCCTCATAGGCAGAGTGGCAAAGAAAAAGCTATATCTGAGACTGGCCAATAAAAAGAAAAGATTGATATGGGCAAAAGAACACAGACATTGGACAGAGGAAGATTGGAAAAAAGTGTTCTGGACGAATTTAAAGTTTGAGGTGTTTGGATCATACAGAAGAACATTTATTAGATGCAGAACAGGTAAAGATGCTGGAAGAGTGCCTGAGGCCGTCTGTCAGGCATGGTGGAGGTAATGTGATTGTCTGGGGCTGCTTTGGTGCTGGTAAAGTGGGAGATTTGTACAAGGTAAAGGGGATTTTAAATATGGAAGGCTATCACTCCATTTTGCAACGCCATGCCATACCCTGTGGACAGCGCTTTATTGGAGCCAATTTCCTCCTACAGGACAATGACCCAAAGCGCACCTCCAAATTATGCAAGAACTATAGAGGGAAGAAGCAGGCAGGTTGTATGCTATCTGTAATGGAGTGGCCAGCGCAGTCACCGGATCTAAACCCCATTGAGCTGTTGTGGGAGCAGCTTGGCCGTATGGTACGCAACAAGTGCCCATCAAGCCAATCCAATTTGTGGGAGGTGCTTCTGGAAGCGTGGGGTGAAATTTCTACAGATTACCTCAGCAAATTAACAGCTAGAATGCCAAAGGTCTCCAATGCTGTAATTGCTGCAAATTAAGACTTTTTTGACGAAAGCAAAATGTAATATTTCAAATAAAATTCATTATTTCCAACCTTGTCAATGTGTTGACTATATTCTCTATTCATATTGTAAATACAAGTGTGAGTTTTCATGGAAAACATAAAGTTGTCTGGGTGACCCCAAACTTTTGAACAGTAGTGTATAATTAGGTATTTACACCATTTTATGTTTACATCAATGTTCAGTATTACTTGTGTTGATGTATCCTTCTTCAAAGTCAAAGTAATTTATTTCTTGCCACACAGCATAACACACAACACACCCATGCACAACACAGCCAGCCCTCTCTGGCCCCTCACCAACCAGCAGGTCAGGAAAATGTTCTCTCTCTCTGTCCAGATGGGATCTCATCCTGAATGACTACAGGAGGATCAGGCTGCGCATTCTGGGCAATGGGGCAGACCACCCTGCAACTGGTGGATGTGAGCTACACCAACCTGGTACAGTACATTTACATTACAGTGGCTCAACAAGAGGGTGTAGAGGCAGGGCAACGTGGTGATGCAAGGACTGGACCTGCGACTGACCCTCTCCGCCCTGCTAATGTGTGCCCACCATCTACTGTCATACAATAAGCACATCAAAACTAAAATTATGTATAGCCTACACTAACATCACAACCTGGAGCTTCTGAGTATTGTATGGGCCAAGACTGGGAATGTGGGAGACTACACTATTCTCTAAAATGGTCACACATGGTTATGTTGCCCCCGCGCTGGCCTGGGACATCCGCCGTTGCTCCTCTTTTTCTTCCTCCTCTTCCTCTAACAGGCAGTTGCCCTTGGTTGTTTCCCTGGCCAGGTGCTTCCATGTTCATAAATTGTACTGAACTTGGTCAAGCTCTAGATATTTGATGGAAGCATTTATACTCCTGGATAGGACCTGTCAGCTAACTAAACTTACTGTGTGATTGGTGATCGGATGTGTGAATCTCCCCCTTGATTAGTAAAGTTCTAGTTGCACTTGAAAATTACTGTAAGCTGATGATCCAAGAGATCCATATTACCGGATATACCATGATGTTTTTCATGGTATTATGTGCCTGAAAGATTTTGACAGTAGAGTGAACTATTTTGCAGGTGATGATGTACTCAAGGAAATTATGCCAACATGTTTTGCAGAGAACAACCACTTGACTGAGAAGCAACAGTCAGTTTAGACCAGCAATATTCAATTGGTAATTGGGCTAACTGAAGGCAATTGTACCTAACCATTTGCACAAATGTGCTAAATCATTTGAAATGTGTGCAAACTGTAGGCAATTGTACTTGTCATTTGCAAGGAGTTTCTAAAACAATTGTAATTTGATTAAAGGAATGAGAAATGCCAATCTGTTGTGAACCTGTGCCCAGTGGTTTGGAGGTTTGCACGTGTTGTTTTGAGAATGTAATTTCTGTTTCGTGAAATTGCCCAAAGCAATGGATAAAAACTGTAACACAAATATACCTCACACACATAACTGTACATGAACTTGCATTGAAATATTCAATGTAGATTTATAAATATATCACTAATATAAGGTAAATTAAAAGTAATATGCAAACAAATTGTGATTTCCAGTAATAAACTTGAACTTTGCAGTAAATATTGCGCACCTAAATTTCTGCTAATGGTGGGACTCGAACCGGAAACCTCGGGGTCAACTCTTCTCTCATAAATGCATACTGTATTGAAATATTCAATCTAGAATAATCCATATCTCACTTATATTATGTTAATAAAAGGTAATACCCAAACAAATTGTGATTTCCAATAATGAAAATGAGCTTTGCATGAAATAATGCTAACCTCAATTTCTGCCTGCGGTGGGACTCGAATTTGGAACCTCTGCTCTCATATAAAAACAGAAGTTTAATGTTTACGTAAAAAATGATTTATGATATACATCAACATTAAAAAAACTTTAGTCATGGAGGATTAGGCCATACAAAATCCGTTCCTTCTTTTTTTATCTCCTTTTCCCTTTTTTGTTTCTTTCGTCCTCTTCTTTTTCTTTCCCCCTTCTTCCTTTCTTACCCCTCATGGTGAGCGAGTGTGCCCCAGCCTCAAGGCAAAGCGCTTGTTTATGGCTACTTTATCGGCGATTGATGGATCGATACAGCTGGTGGCAGGAACGCAATACAATAGAGAAGACAGGGAAGAAAACTTCAGGAAAGAAGTATCCGGTTGTTGTTCTTCTTCACTGTAGTGTTATGCGTTATCCTTCTAGACACCAAAAGCACGCAAAACAATTTCAACCAAAAATCCGTAAGATTGTATGCATACGATACGTCCCTAAGCAATTGAAACTGGAGGATTCGTGATATTTTTGGAAAATCCGCAAGATTTGACGTATGAATTACGTTGTGGGCTACTTTACAATATCTAATCTGGCGCTGTATTTGCCTTTGCTATAATCTTGATGAAACAGCCACATTAGTAGAGGTCGGTTCTATGGTGTAATGGTTAGCACTCTGGACTCTGAATCCAGCGATCCGAGTTCAAATCTCGGTAGAACCTGTATTTTTGCGAGTGCGAGCTAGTTGTATATCGTACTCCTCATTCTGCTATCAATTACTGTACCGCTTGCTGACTAACTTCTATCTAGGCTGACCGTACTAGGCAGTCAGTGGAGTTCTTTAAATATACGGTTTCCCACTATTCCAACCTGCAAGCTCAAGCTTGCAAAAAGTTGCTGTCCTTCGGGCTAAATGGTCCACCGTCTGACAGACTGTTCTGTTTTTATTGTAGTCTTTAATTGTCAATAAAACCCACACACACAGGTTGAAGAGTGTTGAATTGAGCTTTAAATAGGATCAGTTGTTGTATTGTTATAGGCCTATTGGTTGTAACGGCCACTAATCCACTTCAACGCCACACAGTTACACATAGGCTACAACATTGTATAATTACAGTGTAAGTAAATAAATAAAAAAGAATATTTGATTTCCCTAATTAGAAAGATGCATATTAAGATACAGTATTAAGTACAGTGGCCCAATTAGGCCTACATGTTCCATTTTACTGTGTTCTCACAGTGACATCCGATAGGCTACATAACCAGCTCTTGCTGTTTTGTTTCATATACAGGTTCAACATAGAAACGTACAGATGACTTGTTGCACTGATTTAGTTTTGGAGCTGATTATAAAAATTATCATTTGAATGGTGCTTAGATGATTTGCCAAATATGTGTTCCAGTAGGCTATCCTACTTCAACCTACATTATTGTAAGTTTAAAGGCACCCAGTGCAACTATAGGCTTGAGACTCAAAAAAATAAACATTCAATTTCTAGTCCTTTTTACATGTAGTAAGTTTCAATAACTCCATACCATTACATATCGACATTCAAGGAGCAAAGATGAGACGTCATTGTGTGGTAAGAACTGATAGAAAATCGTAAACAACAACAATCGCTGGTGGGTAGAGGCCATTTTCCATTGACTGGAATCCTGCTTTATTTATTGGTGGCACCATTAAATAAAGATTTGGGGGAAAAATGGCGGCGATTGTTGTTGTTTACGATTTTCTATCAGTTCTCACCACACAACGACGTCTCATCTTTGCTCCTTGAATGTCGATATGTAATGGTATGGAGTTATTGAAACTTACTACGTGTAAAAAAGACTAGAAATTGAATGTTTATTTTTAAGCCTCGAAAGTTGCACTGGGTGCCTTTAAGAGCACTGCCACTGGCATCAACAATTAAGCACAACAATGTAGCAGAACAAAAAACTTCCACAAGGGAGCAGTGTACGAGACTGGAATCAATTGCATCAGTAGCCTATGCTATAACTTACATGTCACGTTTGGTCGAGAAATGGATGACATACAAGTCTGTAATGATATGAACAGGTAGATGGCGCATGCACAGAGTGATACCGGACGTTAAGTGATACAGTCGCATGTTTTACGTTGTAAGCCTGTTGCACACTAGACTAAGTTATAAAGAACATTCTCTTCAAGTATGTCTGTTTATTGAAGAACCTACAAACACAACAAAGTCCTCTCACAAATGTATGAATATAGTGTGTTTGAATGTGTACTCTTTAATGGGACTACCAAAAAATAAGGTTATAGGCATGAGATTTAACTGTTAAAATAACTTTGCAGTATGACTGATGCTCGTAGACACAAAGAAACATTGTGTTTGGTCCTTCTTTAACAGGTAGGATCTCTCTCTTCTGAGCAATAGCGTATTAACTGCCTTCTATCTATTTTATTATTTTCATTAACTATATTCTTTAAATTAATTTGATTACGATTATTCTTATAACAATTATGCCATTGTTAAAACAATAGCCTATGTAATAATACCGTATTTCACAACATAAGTAACATAAAATATAAGATTACGGAGGAAACCTAAATATAAGAAACCTGTGGAGTAGGGACACCCTACACACCAGGGCAACAGCCAACTGACTACTTCTCTCTTCGCTTCTAAGTTTAGACCAGTGAGTGGCATGACGAGTCACTGCTGCCGTCACAAAACTGTGCGTACCACGGATTCCCCATCACAACCAAAATGGCGGAGGACACAGTCGGGTCGGCACACTAATAGGCGCGATATGTTGTGCTGTAAGCATTCTGAGACGGATATTTGTTAACCTTTTGCAGAAATAAGATAATGCAGTTTGTCAGAGCGCCTCTCCCCAGGACGTAGACAGACGCTCATTTCCCACTGTGGTAAGTTGTTCAGCCTATGACATGACATTTTTCAAGCTGCAACCAACCCGTTATTCCCTTGAAGATTACTGGCAACTAGGTTGCCGGTCAGGCTAGCCAAGCGACAAACGGACAAAAATGTAAGGTTATAATATTTTTATTCCCAGTTACAAAAGACTGACCCCAGGCTATAAGCTGTGTATTAGTTTTAGTAACAGTTGCATTTGTCCATTGTTTTTTTCCGTTCCGTAGGTAATCAGGTTTTTCTTTCACGTCAAACTAGGCAGTAGAGAAACGTGTTCTTTGTAAGGTAGGCTACTTCAGTGTCTCAACTGTTGATCGGATTATCTTTGAGCAATTTCATAAGTTCCGCAAGTCCTGCAATTATCTATTTTTTCTACTGATTTCTGCCTTACTTTTGACGGCATCGCTCTCGCAATTGAAAGTAGAAAAGCGTTACAACTCCAAGTGAATGAACTTTGCGGGTCATTTCTTGTTGAAGGAGACTGTCAACAGAGAGGTGGTGTGCAACCTATGCTTGATTGACATTTCAGTCACGACCAAGCTTTGAATGACGGGAATTATCTTGCAATTGGCATATTTATAGTAGCCTGGGTTTCGTTCCGGTTTTATTTCGTGTTTTTCACAGTACAGTCACTGGTCAGTCAGTGTAATTTGTCACGCCCGTATGTATTAACATGCAGTAAGTCGTGTTAACATGCTCCTAAAAATGTATCAAATGTTAATGGAAAACGCAATCACCAAATATGTTTTCCTTCTTCAGAGGTAGGCTATACATTAGGCTGTCTTAAAAAAGTTACCTTCATATAGTTTGCATACATGGATTTGTCAGGAGCTCAAGAACGGTAAGGCTGATGTCCACATGATGGCTTGCTGGGGCTTCCAGAAGCATGTGCATACCAGAACACATTTCCTGCATTTCTTGTATTGTGCATTTCCTTTTCCAAGCATTGTTGTGGCATGACTACGTTTGCAATTGGAGGGGTTACTTGGAGAGGTCACACAGGCAGAGACATGCCTGATACACACACACACAAACACGCGCACACACACATGCGTGCGCACACATACTGGATGCATACCCTGGTGGTTAAAAGCACTCACACATACCGGAGAGGTGCTGTGTTTGTAAGATGATCCTGGTCCCCCAGGCAGCAAATCTCTTGCCTCTGCCTGTGGTCAGAAGGCAGAGGGAATCTCCCTAGCTTGCGGCTGTGTGGCCATAATAATAGTGGCGGGGGAATGAGTGGGAGAAGGTTAGTGGCCTCTCCAGTGCACCAAGTCATTCTAGTAGGCCATGAAGACATGCCAACGTGTTTCTCACTTCTTTTCTTTAACAGCTGAAATGCCAGGTCGCCCGTTACCACAGTTAAGTCATGGCCGCTATGCCATTCAAAAAAGTGCTATCACGACACCGACGTCAATTCAGAAGCAGGTGCAGGCTTTGTGTATACCGTAGTGTGTTGAACTTCAACCTGTGAATTTGCATAGAGAAAGTATGATTGTCATAGAAGCCTAACATCACGGGTTGAACCTAGGCTCAATAAGGTTATTAATATCTTGTAAGGGGGTTCAATTGTGAGTTTGCATGTATAAATTGTAGCTTTGCGATCAGTAAATTATCGCAGCTTTAAGAAGGGTAGTGGAATTGAGGGTATGTTGGTGAGTCCTTCTAAGCATCTGGGCTCTCATGATGAATGGGTGTCCTAGACCATGACCTGTGCAGTGGCCACAGATCAAAGAGCCAGCTGATGTCATCGGCACCAGGGTGACTGGAAGCCAGCAGGTGAAGCCAGTCCCAGGGAGCTGTGTCAGTGCTGAGCTGCTCAATAGTTGAAGGGTTATTGAATAGGCCAGGACTTTTCAACCGTGCTCCTGCAACCCTCTCCTTGCTGAACATCTTCAGTCTATCCAAGCGTACCTGACTGAAATCAGCACATTTAAATGCCCTTGATGCCTGCAGTTTCTGACTTATCAACCGTGCCACTGGTGAGGTGAGTCGCATGAGCAGAGCAGGGGAAGATGGGCAAGATGGCGGATAGGCAGAGCAGGGAGGCCCCAGGAGCAAGATGGAGAAGCTCTTGAATAGGTGTTGACATTTGTATAGCATACAGAAACAGAAGCATCAGAGACATGCTGTTCAAAAATAAGTTCAGTTGGCATAGTGGTTAGCCTGTAGTGTTGTGATAGGTGGATAAGATGATAAGATGAACACAACAAACTGCTAAAATATTTCAGCCACACTGACAGAAATGTAAGGATTACTTTCTACTACTTCCTGTCAACAAAACTTGACAACACTTCTTGTGAAGTGTTTACAAGCACCATGGGAACTGGCTATGAAAACAGAAGTGGAGGAGTTAAGCGTGTGTGTGTGTGTGTGTGTGTGTGTGTGTGTGTGTGGGTGTGTGTGGGTGTGGTGTGTGTGTGTGTGTGTGTGTGTGTGTGTGTGTGTGTGTGTGTGTGTGTGTGTGTGTGTGTGTGTGTGTGTGTGTGTGTGTGTGTGTGTGTGTGTGTGTGTGTGTGTGTGTGTGTGTGTGTGTGTGTATGTGTGTGTGTGTGTGTGTGTAGCCCTGTAGAGTGAAGAGCCGGTCGGTGTGCGTCGGGTTTTATACCCCAACAGAGTGTGGGTGGGCTGTGCTCACCTGATGGTTGCTTCTTGATCCTCACACCTACACATGTGGAAACACTATTTTAGACAGGGTGGGAGGAGAGAGAGATGAGTTATGTGTGTGTGTGTGTGTGTGTGTGTAGTGTATCTGTGTGAATGACTGGATGGATGTTCCCATTTTTAGATTTGCGGGAGAGACGGATGTCTCAGTCCTGATGTTTTCGTAGAAGCTGACATTCACTAAGTGTCTGTAAAGAAAAAAGGGCCCGCCTTCGCTTTCACTGTCTATCTGTCTCTTCTCTGACATAAACCTGTCATAAACAACCATGTGTTACTGCTGTGTATTGTACCAGTAGCCTATATTAATCTGAATAAGAGAGTTAAATAAAAAATGGAAAGGAAGAGATATGTAAAAACAGAGGAGTGATAAACGTAGGAAAGGATACATAACTGAAGTAAAATGGGAGGATAGAACTGAAGAGAGAAAATAAGGTAAGGGAGTGTGGGAAGATAAAGAGAAGAAATTCAGGTCTCAGAATCTTGGCAGGAGAAAGCAGCTTCTTCCCCAGGAGGCTCATAAAGGGATCGTTAATTTAATTGAAATTGAACACTAATGAGGTGGAGCATCAACTCGATGAAAGCCTGGTTTGAATCCAGTCTTGTGTGTTTGAAGTTCATTAATTACAGTGACAACACAGTGTGTTCAGTGTTGACATGGAAAAGTCGCTCTGGCATACTCAAGGGGAAGGGTGAGATTTTACTTGCTTCAAGGGCAGGGTGGAGAAAACATGACTGGGGGAAAATTTAGAGAAAATATTGTTTCTGACGCGGCAGCTCCCAATGGACTAAAGGCTGTGTTACACACGGAACAAGGTTCCAGAAGTGTGTATATGCCTCTGCATATATAAATGTTGTTAATACAATAGGCCCTTCCAGCATTTAGACCTATATGTGTGTAGCATTGGCATATATTTTTGGGAGTCTGTGTATAGCGTCTTTTGAGGAAGAGAGACAAGAATGTGTGTTTGTTGACCACTGACTACATGAAAAGAAATGAAGAATGAAATGCGTGCTTTCTTCCTTTTCTCCTGGCGGTCTCACCATCCTTCCTGTTCTCAGAAGCCCATGTCTCCTCCATGGATGTGTGGGCACTGAAAGTGTTTGGGACAAGTTTGCTGGCAGAGGCAGAACTTCAGCTCAGTCATGCCAAGCAACAGTTGGCTCTGCTTTGACACAGCTGTCCTGTCTTTGATTTGTCAGGGAATGGTGGATTATGTGCCCAGAGGTTAGTTACTGCCTGCGCCTAGGAGACTGGATGGAATCTGTTCATAATTTAAGGTCATCTCTTAAATAGAGGAGAACACTACAGGAAACACAATTTGCTGGTTGTAATTGACTTCACATTCCAACAAATCCATTCTACTGACGTTTTGCATTTTTGCTGTAGTTTGATATTGTGAACATGGTACCTCAGCTTGCCATTTGTTTAAATGGTTCCAAAAATCTGTCTTGTTTGTTCCTTTTTGGTCACAGTGGTTTTACCACATTACCTAATTATACATAAATCCCTGTGTGGTACCACATATGCCATGTGTGTGAGGCACTTGGGACCTGTTTCGTCATCGTCCCTTGGCATAAGTCCACTCTTCCCTGTCAGCTTCCCTGGCTTAGGGGATGGCCAGAAGCCTAATGATGTTGTGCATGTCAACAGATTGGAGGCACAGAAGGCTGGAATTTAAAGATGTTGATTGGTGGGCTTCCAGAAAGTGGAGATAAGCCTCCGAGGAGAGGTGCTTCACCTGTTTAGCAAACGGATTGCTTTCTGTTAGATATCTCTCTTAACATGCAGTTTTTAAACTGTGCCAAATGTGATTTGACCTGAGAAGAATATTTGTATTTCATCCTGTGCATTACATCCTGTGCCCCCCCCCCCCCCCCCCCCCCCCTGTAGGTGGGTGTGTGGGGGCTATAGCCTGAAATGAGGTCTATGACAGGCAGAAATAATTGAATATGAGCTGCATCCCCAGCCTTGGCAGCCCTGCTGGGAGCTGTAAGTAGAGCTGAGCCTTTAGTGCTGTTTGATCCGAGTGAACAGCACGAAGTGAATGTGATATTGTTTTCTCTTTGACCGGGAGAGAGAGAATAAGAGAAACAGAGAACTGAAAAATAGGAATGAGACACATCAGCACAAGTGAAGTTACCCCACACCCTAAATAATGACATAGAGAATAAGCATGGAAAAGTATGATGTTTCTTTGATGTTCTGAATAAAGTACATTAATTTTCTTGCTTAAAACCTCTTTCAGAAGCTTGTTTTTCAATCTGCTATACAGGAGGATGGAAAAAGCCAGAGTAGTCTGAAAAGGGTTCACTGATTTCATACCACACCCATGGTTAGCATCAAGGCCATGGATTTGACTCTGGCAGATATCATGCCCCGTGGATAGTAGACATCTAATTGCCATGATTTAGCTGGAATGTGGTGAAGATACATACTCACACATACACATACACACTCTCACTCACAAACTCTCTCTCTCGCTCTGTTAAGTCTTACCTTGTTATTACACACACCCCTCACCTGAATCACAGGCTACCCACAAGCATTTTGGAATTACTGCTATTACATGTCAAATGGAGCTGGTTTAAAAACAAATCGTTTGGAAGTGTGTTCGTCACTGCAGCTGCCCCATGCTAAGCCAGACGTTTGTGTGGAAAGACTGACTTAATGAGCTGTTCTCATGTGCTATGTCCTCACTGTCTCCCCCTCTGTTTATATGTGTGTGTGTGTGTGTGTGTGTGTGTGTGTGTGTGTGTGTGTGGCAGTGTCTGTGAGTTTGGAAAAGTGAAAACTGTGTGTGTGTGTGTGTGTGTGTGTGTGCGCGCGCGTGTGCTCGTTTACTTCCCTGTGCCAGGTGTCTTCCCCTTTTCTTAGTTTTTTTTTTTTTACATCTGCAGGGCATGTTGACTTGCAAAGGTTTCTCTCTGTGCTGCACTGTTTTAGCTGCAGCTTTGACCTGTGGGTGTGTCTCGGTCTCATCTCCAGTACTGTGCAGTGATCTAAGGGTGTATGTGTCTGGATCTCATCTCCAGTACTGTGCAGTGGTCTAAGGGTGTATGTGTCTGGGTCTCATCTCCAGTACTGTGCAGTGGACTGTGGGTGTATGTGTCTGGGTCTCATCTCCAGTACTGTGCAGTGGACTGTGGGTGTATGTGTCTGGGTCTCATCTCCAGTACTGTGCAGTGGTCTGTGGGTGTATGTGTCTGGGTCTCATCTCCAGGACTGTGCAGTGGACTGTGGGTGTATGTGTCTGGGTCTCATCTCCAGGACTGTGCAGTGGTCTGTGGGTGTATGTGTCTGGGTCTCATCTCCAGTACTCTGCAGTGGTCTGTGGGTGTATGTGTCTGGGTCTCATCTCCAGGACTGTGCAGTGGTCTGTGGGTGTATGTGTCTGGGTCTCATCTCCAGTACTGTGCAGTGTGCAGTGGCCTGTGGGTGTATGTGTCTGGGTCTCTCCAACCTGGCTCCCACAGCACAGAGGAGCTCTCTCCAGAACTAGGCCGACAGATGGTTTCCGTCCACTTCACAGCACTGAAACAGCCCTGGTCAAAGTACTCAATGATCTCCTCACCTCTGCAGACTCCGGTGCCCTCAACATCCTGTTACTACTAGACCTCAGCGCAGCCTTTGACACTATAAACCATTCCATCCTCCTACAAAGGCTGCGCCAACTGGGTGTTGAGGGCTCTGCACTCGACTGGCTCACATCTTACCTCACAAACAGGCAACAGTTCATCTCCCTCTCCGGTCACTCATCCACCCTCTCCCCAGTTACGCAGGGGGTCCCCCAGGGATCAGTCCTCGGCCCCCTCCTCTTCATCTGCTACCTCTTCCCCCTTGGTCACACCCTCCGCCAACTCAACCTGGACTTCCACTGCTACGCCGATGACACCCAGATATACGTCACCACCAAATCCCTCCAAAATCCTCCCCTCACCCACATCGAAACTTGCATCTCCACAATAAAAACTTGGCTTACTCACAACTTCCTCAAACTGAACAGTGACAAAACTGAGCTCCTCCTCATTGGCACCAAATCCACTCTCAATAAAACTGGTCCCATTTCACTCACCATCGACTCCTCAACCATTACCCCCTCCACCCAGGTACGCAATCTCGGTGTCATCATGGACCCCACCCTTACCTTCACTCCCCATGTCAGCCACATCATCAAGACCTCATATTTCCACCTCCGCCTTATCGCCAAAATCAGACACTGCCTCCCCCCCCCTGCTGCTGAATCCCTCATCCATGCCTTCATCTCCTCTCGACTTGACTACTGCAACTCCCTCCTTACTGGCATCTCCTCCCATTCCCTCCATAGACTCCAAATGGTCCAAAACTCTGCTGCCCGCCTCCTCACCCACACCCGGTCCCGTGAACACATCACTCCCGTTCTCCACTCTCTCCACTGGCTCCCCATCAAGCAGCGCATCAACTTCAAAATACTCCTCCTCACCTTCAAAGCTCTTCACCACCTAGCCCCCCCCTACCTGTCTGACCTCCTCCTCCCCCACCGCCCCTCCCGAGCCACCCGTTCCTCCTCCACTCTCACCCTGACTACACCAACATCCCGATTAAAAACTTTTGGCGACAGAGCATTCTCACGCACTGCACCCCGACTCTGGAATTCCCTCCCCCAATCTGTTCGCCACTCTCCCTCACTCACAACATTCAAGTCCCGCCTCAAAACGTACCTCTTCACCCAAGCCTATGATCTTCCCTATCCCTAGCCACCATTACCCAACTGCCTACACTTCTACCCCCTGCTACATCTCAAAACTCTGTTTTCTTTTTGTGCTGTGTATGCTTGTGTTGTCCCCCCCTGTCTGTAATACCCCCCCCCCTTCTTTGCCTGTAAATGTAAATGTGTCCTTCTTGTACTGTCCCCCCTGTTTGTACTACCCCCCCCCCCCCCCCCCCCCTCTATGACTCTGTAATCTGCGACTTTGGGTATCTGATTAAGCGCAATACAAAATAAAGATATTATTATTATGGAACAGGTGAACAGCTGTTCATTTATCAGCCTTCTCCTGGACTCTATACAGACATCAAATACATCAACCACTAGGTCCAGAGATTTATCTTGACTGATAGATTTGTTTTGGCAAAGACTTTAAGGTCTTGGAAATGAAGCTAATGACTTGTTATGTTCAGCAGTAAATACATCAACATTTGAACGTTAACTGTGTTTCTTGCCTGAACGTATGACTGGGGATGTGACCTTTGACCTCTGCTGAGGCTTGCCAGGAGACCACCCTTGGCTGGAGGCCATATGCTAACCACAAGCAGATGCTGGACTAGCCACAGAGATGTCTCTTTGTTTTCCTTCTTGTTTTCTCTACATATCCGGTGTGTGTGTGTGTGTGTGTGTATGTGTTATTCCTGTCAGGTCAGTGTACTGATATACATATCTCAGCTTAGATCAGTCTTGTGTATGGAGAGTCTAAGTCAATGTTTAGTGCATCTATGTCACTGGTAAGGCTATATAAAACAACAGACAATCAGATCAAGCACATTATTTTACTGAATGAAATTTTCAAATCAATGCAACTGTACTCAAAGCATATGGATGTTGTGTGTGTGTGTGTGTGTGTGTGTGTGTGTGTGTGTGTGTGTGTGTTTGTCTGAGAGTGTCTGTCTGAGAGAGAAGAGCCGTTCAGTGCACTCAAAGGAGTGGTCTGACGTGGCTTCTCTGCCCCAATGTGCTGTTTTGGAGCGTCTTGTCCACTGAGGCCCGGCTCTCTCTCTCTCACTCTCTTTCTTTCTCTCTCTCTCTCACTCTCTCTCTCGCTCACTCTCTCTGTCACACACACACTCTCTCTCTCTCTCTCTCTCTCTCTTCTTTCTCTCTCCGCCTGTCTGCCCACACCAGAGACACACTCATTCCTCCTGGCCGCAATTTTAGCTGCCCGGCCCGGCGAGATGAAATGCTTGAGTAGTTTGACAGAGGGAGAAAAGTGGGGTGTGTGTGGCCTGCTCTAAATGGACCTCTCACCAGCCCTTTTGGAGCGTGAGTGTCGCCTCGAAACGTCGCTTTTGTGAGTCATTTTGATTCACGCTCTTTTTCACCCCCCTTTCAGCTCTTTGCCTCTCCCTCTCCCTCCCCTTTAAGTATGTCTCGCACTGTCTCAGTCAGACTCCTTATGGGCCTTCTCTCTCTCTTCTCTCTCTCTTTTCTTTGTCATTTCTTTCTTCTTCTCCCTTCCTGTAACTCCCTCGCTCCTACTCACGCTCCCATTCTGTGTTGATGTGTGATCACAGGGATGAGATACTCCCATACTCCCTCTGTGGTTACATCCATCGCCGTTGCCATGGAGAACGCTCCTGCGTTAAAATGTTCCCACTGCTGGTGATGTCTTCTCTTTGTGTGTGTGTGTGTGTGTGTGTGTGTGTGTGAGGTGTAGAGGAATTGTGCCCTATATGCAGTCCTTTTTATAATGTGTGCTGCATGCGCTATATTTAGTAGCTTAGCAGTAGCAGGACCGTCAGAGGAAGCTATGGTGCAGTCTGCTACACCACTGAAGTAGCTTGCACAGGGTTATAGTACAGACAGTGCAATAGGTCAGTGCCTTGACCTCCATGCATATTGGCATTGAGCCGTACTGACCGTGTAGGGCCATTGTGTTCACTGCTCCAGGTCAGGCTGAGGGTGTTAACTGACACCAAAGTTGCCCAGCGATGTTGTTCAGGCACTTTCCCATTGATATTTGGCAACAATATTTGTTATTTTTGGAGAACTTAAACCATCAGTGGGCAACTTGTCATGATCATCCAATCAAAACACTAGGAACTGATCATTTGGAGCTGAACATTGCTCAAAAAGTTGCCCCATGTACCGTGACCTTTAGGTTTATGGCTGGGCGCTCTCAGTGAGCTGGAATGTAAATGAAGGTGCTGGGTGCTCTCATGCACTGAGCTGAGTGCTGCGGTCAGCCTCTCCCAGGGAACGTTCCTCTCTGTCAAAACAGAGGAAGCTGAATCAGCAGAGGAAGCTGGACTGGAATCCTAGCCCTGGTGGAAGCTTGTGCTGAGCAGGTGTGTGGGTATGGGTGTGTGTGTGTGTGTGTGTGTGTGTGTGTGTGTGTGTGTGTGTGTGTGTGTGTGTGTGTGTGTGTGTGTGTGTGTGTGTGTGAGTATAGAGTTGCTGTGCTGTGCAGGAATTGAATCAGCAGGTTAGAGATGTGTGTGTGTGTGTTGTGTGTGTGTGTCTTGCTGTGTCTCTGAAATGAAGAGGGAAAGTGAGGTTTGTGTCTGGAAAGTGTTTTTTCTCTCTCTAAAGACCACTAGTTTTCTAGCTGATGGAGAGAGGATCTCTAGGATGTGGAGATGGTGGGCTGGTGTGGTATACAGAATGTGCTGAACAGTTGATCAGGTGTGTGTGTGTGTGTGCGCGCGTGTGGGCGTGTGTGTGGGCGTGTGTGTGCGTGTGTGTGTGGGTGCGTGGGTGCGTGCGTGCGTGCGTGCGTGCGTGCGTGCGTGCGTATGTTTTAATCCTGCTGTTAGTCAGATAGGAAGTCTCTCCAGACCTTTGGTATGATATTGGTTTTCGACTGTGACAGGATGCCACAGAAGTGTACTGTTTACAGATGTCTACCATATTCACTTGCATCCGTGTCTTCTTAACTTTGGTACCCAGTATTATTCCTCAAAAGTATATCACAGCGTAAGCACCAGTGATCATTTAAAATGATGATTTATTATGACCACAAATCATGTTTGTCGATTTTCTGTCAACGATTCCCGGGACACTGAAACACTGAGGTGCACGAAATTTCGTGGGCATGTAGCCCCACTAGATGAGCTTGGAACCATTGATTTTCGTTTTGATCCGTTGCACCCCCGTCGGACTGGACCCGTTTTAAAGAGAGTGGGGCGATTCAGTTTTCTGTGAATAAGTCGAAAACCGTAGGGACATCAAGCCTGTAACCGTCCATCTTCAGTAGAGTTTTTGTCCATGGATGGAGCAAAATGGCTCTGTAGCGCCCCCTAGAACATTGCAAAAAACCCTGCGCATTGGGGTTATTTTGGCGTAGCTTGATGGAATTCGGTACACGTCTTCATCATGCATGGACGCACCAAAAATTATCTTGACGCCATGGTGGCAGGTCCACAGGAAGTCGGCCATTTTGAGTGGAAGATGCGTTTTGACGGCGTTTGCACACCTCGCATCTGATCGAACTCCTCCGACAGATTTAATGGTAACGCCTTAAAATGTGGTCAGGTTACTCTTCAGCCATGGGCGACTAAAAGTTATATTGGATTTTCTCATTAGTCAGAAGGTGTGGGCGTGGCAGACCCTCAAACTTTGCCAACTTGTTAGTGCTTACCACAAAACACAAAGTGTCTTATAACTCAATCGCATATATGTCAAAGTGCTCGAAAAATTACCAAATTTGCCAGGGACATCAAGCCTGTAACCGTCCATCTTCGGTAGAGTTTTTGTCCCTGGATGTAGCAAAATGGCTCTGTAGCGCCCCCTAGAACATTGCAAAAAACCCTGCGCATTGGGGTTATTTTGGCGTAACTTGACGGAATTCGGTACACGTCTTCATCATGCTTGGACGCACTAAAAAGTCTCTTGACGCCATGGTGGCAGGTCCACAGGAAGTCGGCCATTTTGAGTGGAAGATGCGTTTTGACGGCGTTTGCACACCTTGCATCTGATCGAACTCCTCCGACAAATTTAATGGTATCACCTTGAAATGTGGTCAGGTTACTCTTCAGCCATGGGCGAAAAGTTATATAAGATTTTCTCATTATTGGGAAGGTGTGGGCGTGGCAGACCCTCAAACTTTGCCAACTTGCCAGTGCTTGCCACAAAACACAAAGTCTCTTATAACTCTTGCGTACATTGTTTGATCCAGAGAAAATGTCTTAGGGTGGACGCTGGATCGGGCCGAACGCATACATATGCCTGACTGATATCACCTATAGCGCCACCTGTTGGTGGTTGGAAACTTCACATTGTTTCCACACCTCTTTATGTGACCTGTTTTAACAAACTACATTGCAAAAGAAAAATATACCAAAACAATCCACAAAAAAAGAAGTACACAAAACGTTGCATAACCAAATCATCAAAATCTATCACAAATAATTCCTTTAATACATAAAAATGAAACACAAACCAATTTACACACACAAAACACGTAAAAACACACAAACACACTGACAACCATGACTCATTCTGTGCCCAAACCTATACTGAACATTTCGGCGGTCATATTTTGTAACGCTTTGCGTTACGTCTAGTTCAATATTTGTTCAGATGTAGAAAAAAAATGACAGGGAAGCACGGCAACAAAGGGCAGAGAAGACCAGGGAGGCATTGATCAGCTTTCAGAGAGGCCTGTGAAAAAGTGATGATGAGAGAGATCAGAAAATGAGAGCGAGAGAGAGATAGTCAGAGAGAGGGAGAGAGGGATAGAGAGAGAAGCTGGCAGCGCACAGAGCAATCTCCTCTTTTAGCAGAGAAGAAGGAGAGATGGGGGATGGGGAGGGTGAAGCAGGGACATCTCTGAGTTTTTTTTTTTCTTTTTTTTTCTGTTTGCCGATTTTCTGTCAATGATTTCCGGGTCACTGAAACACCGGGTCGCACGAAATTTGGTGGGCATGTAGCCTTACTAGATTAGCGTGGAACCACTGATTTTCGTTTTGATCCGTTGCACCCCCGTCGGACTGGACCCCTTTTAAAGAGGGTGGGGCGATTCAGTTTTCTGTGAATAAGGCGAAAACCGTAGGGCTTAGGAGGACCACATTTTTTTTGTATGTTGGTCTTAAGAGGCCACGTCATCCATTCCACTACCACTTATTTCATGTATAGCGCCACCTAGTTACAAATGAAAAAGCAAAAATGGAGTGTTGTAAAACATTTTAATTGTAAGCTGACAAGGTCAGAACTGCACGAAATCGGAGGTGTGGGATCATTATGACACCTTCTGACTGCACGTTAAGTTTCGTGGAATTCCGTTCACGGGGGGGCATGCAATAAATTGATTTATATGGTTGTACACCAACTGGCCTGTAGATGGCGCGACACAGTTTTCTTCGAATATCCCGAGAACCGTAGGGCCTTAGAGGGCCAAATTGTTCTTGTATGTTTGTGTCAAGGGGCCATGTCAACCCATACCATAACCAGTCATTACATGTATAGCGCCACCTAGTTAAAAATTAAAAAGCAAAAATGAGGTGTTTTAATAGAATATATGCCAAAGTGCTCGAAAAATTACCAAATTTGCCAGGGACATCAAGCCTGTAACCGTCCATCTTCGGTAGAGTTTTTGTCCATGCATGGAGCAAAATGGCTCTGTAGCGCCCCCTAGAACATCGCAAAAAACCCTGCGCATTGGGGTTATTTTGGCGTAGCTTGACGGAATTCGGTACACGTCTTCATCATGCTTGGACGCACCAAAAAGGCTCTCGCGTACGCGTACATATGCATGACTGATATCACCTATAGCGCCACCTGTTGGTGGTTGGAAACTTCACTTTGTTTCCACACCTCGCATGTGATTGAACTCCTCCTACAGATTTAATGGTAATGCCTTCAAACGTGGTCAGGTTACTCTTCAGCAATGGGGAATTAAAAGCTATGAGAGTCTTTTACAAAGTTTGAAGGGTGTGGGCGTGGCAGACACTCAAACTATGCAATCTTCACAACTCCAGTCACTTATAACTTATGCCTATATTGTCAAAAGTGCACGAAATTGAAAGTGGTGGATCTTTATGAGACCCTCTGAATGCATGCCAAGTTTCGTGCAATTCAGTCCATGGGGGGCCATACAATAATTTTTTTTTCTATGTGACTGTACACCAACTGGCCTGTAGGTGGGCTGACACAGTTTTCTACAAATATCCCGAGAACTGTAGGGCTTAGGAGGGCCACATGTTTTTTTGTATGTTTGTCTAAAGGGGCCATGTCAACCCATCCCATAACCACTCATTTTATGTATAGCGCCACCTATTTAAAAATTAAAAAGCGAATATGAGGTGATGTAATTGCAGGTATCTCTGGCTGACATGGTCAAAACTGCACCATAATGCATGGTCAAAACTGCAACAGATACACACACATACACAGTAGACAGTCGTATGCACACATACACACACAGTAGACATATGTACGCATGCACAAATAATTCCTTTAATACATAAAAATGAAACACAAACCAATTTACACACACAAAACACATAAAAACACACACACACTGACAACCATGACTCATTCTCTGACGAAACCTACTGAACAGTTCGGCGGTCATATTTTGTAACGCTTTGCGTTACGTCTAGTTCTCTCTAATTCTCTCTCTTTCCGCTGTCCTTCCATGGCTCCACTCTCTTTTTCTCCTTCAGTTATTCAGTCATTTATTTTTCTTTACCCTTTCAACTCTCTCCCTCACTCCTTCTCACCTCTTTCCAAAAACTATCATCTCTCTCTCAGAGATCCCTCCCCCTCTGTCTCTCTGTTTCTCTTTGGGTCCCCTGTGCTGTGCAGACCACAGTTTAACCTATTGAATTAAAACAAACACTGACTCCCACATCTCAGATCTGTTTCAAATCTGAGTTCACGGAGACCTGAGGCAGGACCTGAGAGAGCCAGTGTGTGTTCCCCACCCTTATACAGCTGCACACATTCAAACACAGACACACACTCAGACTCACACTCACACACTCACACACACACACACACACACACACACACACACGCCTGCACCACGGACACACACACACATACTCACACACACACAACAAACACACACACACTTGGATGACCCTTGCAAAAAGAATTAAATTAATATGTTAGGCCTAATGTGTTGTTTATTGATATGTGTAAATGAGTGTGTCTGTTGTACGACTGTCCCACGTGAGAATTGAGTTGGATACTTATGTCAGAGGACACAAGGATGGGAACTGGCCTAGTAGAAGTGGTGTGTTCACTTGGTTGAGAAAACAGTTTGAAACGGTTGAAATTGTATTGGCTTTGCTTTTCTTGGCTTTGCTTTGCTTTTGCAGGTATTTCCCATAATCACTTTTAGCTGGGCCTGAAACTTGAGTATGGCAGTGCACTGTAGGAGCCCATAGGACAGGCACGCACACACATACACACATACACACACACACACACACACACACACACACACACACACACACACACACACACACACACACACACACACATGCAAAGCCACATACAAACATACACACACACACACACACACACACACATGCGATGCCACATACACACACACACACACACACACACACACACATATATGATTTCCAAGAACAAAATTAAATGAAAGTCTATCCTGTCAATGTCCACTCTGGTGAGGAAAACATACCACATGAAATATGAAGTGTTTTCATTTTTTCCTTGAAGATTTTTAGAGAGCGCAATTACCCTGTCAAATACTGTACACCCACCACCCAACCACTGTTTCAGTGAGCGAGCTTTTTGGCTTCATTAACAAGCTTATGGGGACAGAGGTAAAATGGTGGTCAAAACATTCACTGTAGCTTTCCGTGAGTCATGGGTGATTTCCATGAAGTTATGATAACCACTGTAAGTATGCTGACTGGTGACTGATACTAAACTCTGTCTGTAGCTCTGTAAGCTCCATGGGCTAGGTTTGTGTGCCTTATTTTATAGTGTATGAATGGTCATTGTAACTGTCTGTGACCTCATCTGGACCCATATTGTTCACACAGGCGCGCACACACACACACACACACACACACACATACACACTTGTATCTCTCAGGCTAACATACACACACACACACACACACACACACACACACTTGTATGTCTTATGCTAACACACACACACACACACACACACACACGCTCTTTCTTTTTCTCTCAGGAGTACAAACACAAACACACACACACACACACGTGCCTGAAGCACTAAGTAAAGGAAATTACTCTAATTGTTTGGCAGGATAGCTGATGCTGACACTCTTAGTGCTGAACTCTGGCTCTCACTGTGTGAGCCTTCACTGATCTCTCACCTCCTCTTCCTCCTCTTCCTCCCTCTTAGCAGACTGTGTTGTGAGCTGGCATGGGAGATGTTGGAAGACAAAGGTCCCCGTGTAGCAGACTACTTCGTGGTGGCCGGTCTGACGGACCCCTCCAAGCCACAGGACGAGGAGCTGCACTTCGATGACGTCTGCCACAAGACTGCGCGCCCCAAGGCGCCGATCACCGACGTCACCGTGGTGATGCGCTCCCTGGGGGAGGAGGTGCCGCCGGGCTACGTCTGTGTGGAGACCACCCCCACCGGACTGTCAGCTGATCTGAATAACGGCAGTCTGATGGCTCCCCAGATATACCTGTGTTACAGGCGCGGCCGCGACAAGCCCCCCCTCACAGACCTCGGGTGAGCCACCGCGGAATAGAGTTTAGTCACCACGGAAGACAGTTTTTAGTAGCTCCTTAGTAGCTCCTTTCTCTCTCTCTCTGTATGTGTGTGTGTATGTGAACGAGAGAAAGGTGTGTGTTGTGCATTTGTTGTATGAGAATGTGGGTGTGTGTGTACATGTGTCTATGTGAGAGAGAGGCTGTGAGTGTGTGTTGTAGCACCTCTCTGCCTAGCGCTAACAGGCAGTGTTGAGTGTGAACAGAGTGTGAAGCTGGAGCTGAGAGGCAAGAGCACGGTGCACACACACGGTGTTGAAGGACACTTATCCACACTGCAACAGGGTTATCAGGGGACGGCTGGTGTGCAGAGAGCCCCTTATACTATCTGTTACATATACATATACTGTGTGTGTGTGTGTGTGTGTGTTTGTGTGTGTCTGCATACATAGGGCCTGTGCTTTGTCTTTCACTCCTCATTTAGGCTTTCTGCTCAGAAGATTAGTGTGTGTGTTTGTGTGTGTGTGTGTGTGTGTGTGCGTATGAATGAATGAATCATCTCCTAATGAGGGAGTAAGCCCTGAGCTGCATGTTCTTAGCAGGAGACAGATGTCCTTATTGTTACTATTGAAAGACACTTTGTTTTAGTGCTGTGTCTCCATGTGTGTGTCTGTGTCTGTGTGTGTGTGTGTGTGTGTGTGTGTGTGTGTGTGTGTGTGTGTGTGTGTGTGTGTGTGTGTGTGTGTGTGTGTGTGTGTGTGTGTGTGCGCTTCTAGGGCTCTGGGTACTGTTTGGACACACACAAACACACACACACACACAAAACACAGAGACATACAAACACACAAACACTATTTAATTGCCACATTGTACATAATGACACTTAAGTAATTGGCTAGTAATAAGTCTTATGACAGGTTAAGCTTGCATGTAACTACAAACAACCAAGGCATGTGCTACCCATGTGATGACCAGGACAAGCTGTTTTCCTTCTGGATTTTCCAACTCTCGCCAAACTCAGTGGATGTTGCACTGAAATAATAGCCAAACTCTGTGAATGTTGCACTGAAATAATAGCTTATTGACAAATGATCTCTCCCTCCTTTCATATGTACACTAGATTATAATGTAATGGCATAATTGGTTTCATGACCATCTAATTAATAGTGGAAGCATGCTAACTATATACAGAAGTATGCTGAAAGTAGAAGCTTTACATTGTTGCAGATGACTTGAGCACTCATTCTAGTCCAAATGTCACCTTTCTATGGAAACTTCATAAGCCCACATTCTTCAGTTTCTATGGCGTCCAACATCTAGTACTCAGCACAGCAAGCCCATGTACCAGATAAACAAACAAAAGACCAGCACGCCGTGAACATTTCACACAGGAGGCACACAGTGACTGTTTACTTGTCTTCATCTGGCATCTCACTAAAAGCCTTTTGAAGGCCCTTTGCCACCCTCCACTGACCTGCCTAGGGAAAAAAGAAATGAAAGCATCATTACCTGAGCATCCCTCTACTAGCATCATGCCCACTGTGGGTGAAATCGCTCAGTTGAGGAGATCCATTGAGATCCATTCAGTATATGTATGTATAGGTCACTTTTTGACAGAAAAAAATAAACATATTGTGGACTGTCTGTCTGTGTTCTGTCTTGGGGTGTGCTTCTGTGTGTGTGTGTGTGTGTGTTTGCACTATGTGTATGTGTTGATGTGCGTGTGTGAGAGAGTGTTTTTTGCACCGTGTGTATGTGTTGGTGTGGGTGTATGTGTTAGTGTGTGTTTATGAGTGTTTTTGTGCAGTGATACTTGTAGGTTAATGTTTATGTGTGAGTGTGTGTGAATGTTTTTTCACCATGTGCGTGTGTATGTGTGTGTGTGTGTGTGTTTCTAAATGCTCTCCATCATCTGCCTCCCAGTGTTCTGTATGAATGGAAGGAGCGCTTGAAGCAGGGGTGCCACCTGGTCCAAAGCACTCCTGGGGGTCGCCCTGCCAACCTCAGCGGGTCATCCCAGCGTGTTTACGTCACCTACCGCAGATCGCCCGAAAGCCAATCACACGCCTCGCTTGCCGTGACGGACATCTGTGTCATCATACCAGGAAAGGGCGAAACTCCTCCACACACCTTCTGCAAAGTGGAGAAGAACCTTAACAGCAGCATGGTAACGTTCATCTCCACATACAGACACTAATCAGAGCTGGCACACACATTTTTGAGCTCTAGCGCCAAAGAAAAGGTAGACGACACAGTAAAGTCTTTATCTTTGACGCTATTTTAAGACATGATTAACTACACCTAATGACAGTAAAATCTTTATCTTAACCGTTGTTGTAAGACATGATTAAGTGCACCTGATGACACAGTAAAATCTTTCTTTGCAATCTTATGTTTTTTCTTCTCACAAAATGCAATAAATCATAAAGAAATGCAAGAACTTGCATGATATCTGAAAACATTGCAATTAGGATCTTTTGAGCTGGCTGGTGTTTGGTGCAGCAGGGAGGCCCTGCCTCAGTGTCTGACAATGGAGACTCAGTCATACATCTGAAGACTCTTTTCTCTCAGCGAGTGGAGTTTTAAACTGTCTACTTTGGACTCTGGCTGTGCAACTTACTCATCTTGGATTCTTTCTGTACTGAAACCCTTGGCACTAAGTGACAGCTACAAAGTGTGTTGCCCACAGGAAAAACTAGAACAATACCATTGAAGAAATGTAAAACCATTTGTGTGCTCTCTCTCCCTCTCCTTCCTTCCTTCTCTCTCTCTCTCTCTGTCT
>NC_137927.1:8095726-8098226 GCF_963457725.1 Sprattus sprattus | reverse complement strand
GATGTATTTATGTGAAAGAAGTTCTTACTGAGCCTGTGTTGCTCGCTAACCCTGACAGCTGCACTTCAAAAACAAGCACACTGAGGCAGGAGGTGCGTTTTTGACAGGTACTGCACACAAGCTGCACCTGCTTTCAAGCTTCAACAACCTTTCCATCTGCATATCGCTTCACTGTGTGGCCTTTCAGTTCATGGGAAAACCTGTGACTACAAAGGCTTTCCCATTTGGATGTTTTATTTATTCATAAACAGCCTCTGTGTTTCATTGTGTGTGTAGGTGTGTGTGTGTATATACAGTATATGCGAGTGTGTGTGTGTGTGATGGTGATTGTGGTTGTGATTTAATGTTGATGTTGTGTGCGTCGCATAAATGCCTTTTCCTCACTCTGAATGGATACACACTCACACATTCTCAGTACAGAGGACAAGCAAAAGTGGGTCACATACATGCTCACCAACACACACACACACACACACACACACACACACACACACACACACACACACACACACACACACACACACACACACACACACACACACACAGATGATATTGGCAGGGGAGTCACAGTTTCAGCTATGGTTGCCTAGAGCTAGATCAAAGCTCAAGGAAAGTGAGACACACATACCCACACACACACACACACACACACACACACACACACTGCTCTCGCTCACACACAGACACAAGACACAGCTAAATACAAACATCTCTCTTTACTGTCTAAACACTGACTCTGACCTCTGCAATGGAAGTAAATCTAGAGCAGTGGACGTCAGTGTGTATACGAGTGTGTGTGTGTGTGTGTGTGTGTGTGTGTGTGTGTGTGTGTGTTTTTGTTTTTTTGTGTGCATATTTCTCCCTGAAAAATATATTCCACGTGCTGTGTGAGACTAGTGTGGTTTTCATAGATGAAGGGATAAGAGAGGAATGAATAGTTGTGGTTTTGTGATGTTAGAGATGGCAGATGGATGAAAAAGGCCTCTTTTTTCCTTTCCTCTCTTTCTTTCTCTCTCTCTCTCTCTCTCTCGCTCGATGGATCTCCAGTCCTTTCTTTGTCTGAACTGTGGCAGTGTATCACAGGAAATTGAAATTCTGCTTAGATGTAAGAAATTAGAATATACATGAGGTGTTTAGCTTACTAAGCTGCCCTTCAGGAAATATACCTTGATAGTCCTTCAATGAGGAAGGTATTTAGCTAAAAATACTGCCTGAACTGTGTTTGCCCCTCAGACCGTTTGTGTCCTGTCAGAAATGGTGCCTGATATGTAACTTAGCTTGAGTAAATGGCTGCCGCTCTGCCCTAGATTGGGTATTTACACTTCAACATCTCACCGTCCACACACACACACACACACACACACACACACACACACACACACACACACACACACACACACACACACACACACACACACACACACACACACACACACACAAACACTTCAACATCTAACCATCCACATGCAGGTGCTTAAGCACAGAAATAGAGGCTGGGAGAAAGAGCTCCTCGAAAACACACACACACATACACACACTCTCAGACACACACACACACACACACACACACACACACACACACACACACACACACACACACACACAAGCTGTCTTCTGCAGGAAATATTTCGAAAATGACCTAAATAGGCCTACATAGCAGAGCATAATCTGGCTCAAGTACATGAATCCTAGAGCTTAGAGGTAGGTTCATTTGTGTGTACATATGAGTGTATGTGTGTATGTGTGTGTGCATATTGGTGGGTATCTATGTGTGTGTTCTCTGTCTCTGACTGTATGTGTGTGTGGGTGTGTGTTCCGGCTCCCACCAGTCGAATGGTCATGTGAGGTGATCGTAGCTGCCAGATATCCGGAGGTTGATTTCTCACAGAACAGAGTGATATTTAGCGAGAGGATATGGTGTCTGTGTTATGGCAAAAACATGTTTTTGTGAAGTTGGGTAACTGCTCTAGTCCACACACACGTCTGCATGTGGGTTAATGTTCTGTCATCTAATCAGACTATATACTCCGACATTACCAGCTACATGCCTCATGTACAGACCACATGGATGTTATGTGTAGGTGTGTGTGTGGGTGGGTGGGTATGTGGTGTGTAATTTGTTTAAATACAGTTTAAACTTTGTGGGTGTGTGTGTGTGTGTGTGTGTGTGTGTGTGTGGGCTTGTTTGTATATGCAAGTGCAAATTGACTTGTTTCTGTAAGTAATAGGTATACATATTGTGTGTTTAAATGTATTTATGTGTGTGCGTGTGTGTATGTTTAAATGTATTTATGTGTGTGTTTATGTGTGTGTGTGTGTGTGTGCATGTGTATGTATGAATGTATTTATGTGTGTGCGTGTCTCAGGTGTATGGTGCGGCCATCCAGTTCTACGAGCCCTTCTCCGAGGAGTGCCTGACGGACAGGCAGCGTCTGCAGCTGAGCCTGCCCATCCCTGACCCCCAGGTCGTGTCGCACTCCCCGACCTCTGACCCCAAGGC
>NC_137927.1:8085726-8090726 GCF_963457725.1 Sprattus sprattus | reverse complement strand
ATGATATAAATATAAAGATGGAGGCTATGGACAGGATGATAGGAGTAATAATGTTAAAAATAAAAAGATTGGGGACTATGGACAGGATGATAAAAGTAAACATTTTATAAATATAAAGTGTAACCAATGGGTATGGACATTAAATTGTGCTGATGTACATGAATGTTCAGACCACCCTTTTAGCCTGTAAGGCTTAGGTGGGTGTGTGGGAATCAAGAAGCTCCTTGAAATGTGTGTGTGTGTATGTATGTGTGTCTGCTAGAGAGAAGTTGCATGGGAATACCAGAGGATTAGCGCTGTTGTGTAAACATAAACTCAGTGTTGAGACTTGACGGATTTTCCTGATGTGATTTCTCCCTCATTTCGTGTTCCCTCTGGCTGTTCCTCACAGCTGAAGGATTTAGACACTGAGGGCCATTTTCAACCTTTTGGAGGCAAACAGTGCAATGGTGTCTTTGACTTGATATTTGACTTGTACTTGAGATTGTTTGAATAAATATATACAGTGGGGAAAATAAGTATTTGAACCCCTGGCGATTTCACAAGTTTGGCCACTTGCAAAGAAATATGTGATCTATAATTGTAATGGTAGGTGTATTTTAACAGTGAGAAACAGAATACCAACAAAAAAATCCAGAAAAATGCATTTTATAACATTTATGACTTTATTTGCATTTGATGCAAAAAATAAGTATTTGAACCCCTAGCAAAACTGACTGACAAAAATGACTTAGTACTTGGTGGAATAACCCTTGCTGGCAAGCACAGACGTCAGACGTTTCTTGTAGTTGGTCACCAGGTTTATACACATCTCAGGAGGGATTTTGGTCCACTCCTCTTTGCAGATCCTCTCCAAATCTTTAAGGTTGCGTTTTCAATGGGAGGGAATGAGGGAATGAGGTTGAAGCCCAATATTCCACGTTACATGGCCCCATCCATAGTCCCCTTGATGCGGTGGAGTCGTCCTGTACCCTTGGCAGAGAAACAGCCCCAAAGCATAATGTTTCCACCTCCATGCTTGATGGTGGGTATGATGTACTCTTGGGGTCATATTCAGCATTCCCCCCCGTCAAACACGGCAAGTCGAGTTGATGCCAAAGAGCTTGATTTTGGTATCATCTGACCACATTCTGTCTCCCAATCCTCCTTAGAATCATTCAAGTGTGCAATGGCAAACTTCAGATGGCCCTGTACATGCGCTTCCTTGAGCTGGGGGACCTTGCGAGTGCTGCAGTACTTCAAAAAATTACGGCGTGGTGTGTTGCCAATGGTTTTCTTGGTGACTGTGGTCCCAGCTGCCTTGAGATCATTCACAAGCTCCCCCTGTGTAGTTCTGGGGTTATTCTGCACCTTTCGAATGATCACTGATTCCGCACGAGGGGATATCTTGCATGGAGCCCCAGACCTAGAGCGATTAGCATTTGTTTGGTGTTGCTTCCATTTACGAATAATTGCACCAATAGTTGTCTGCTTCTCACCAAGCTGCTTGTCAATGGTTTTGTAGCCCACTCCAGCCTTGTGCAGGTCTACAATCTTATCTCTGACGTCCTTGGACAACTCTTTGGTCTTGTCCATGGTGGTGAGGTTGAAGGTGTGAAGTATGATTCTTTGGACAGGTTTCTTTTATAAACGTCACCAGTTGAGATCAGGTGTACCTTGTTAGACCTAATGAGGATTCATCTGTGTGCTTCTTGGGCACATAACTGGTCATTGTGAGCCAGAATTCTTGCTGTTTGCTTGGGGGTTCAAATACTTATTTTTTGCATCAAATGCAAATAAAGTCATTAATGTTATTAAATTCAGTTTTCTGAATTTTTTTGGTTGATATTCTGTTTCTCACTGTTAAAATACACCTACCAATACAATTCTAGATCACACATTTCTTTGCAAGTGGCCAAACTTCCGAAATTTTCCCCACTGTATATATATATATATATATATATATATATATATATATGAAGAGGAAAATATGCAGGTGAATTTAGAGTATGAAAGCCTAAGGTAGATGGAAGGACACTAAACATGTAACTTCTATTCTGTGGTCGTCAGTGTGAACATACACTTTGGAGATAAAGCAATGCTGGCTGCCCCAGTGTTAACACACACTTTGGTAAAGTTTGTTGTATTCTGTGATCGTCAGTGAGAACACACACGGTGGAGCAATGTTGGCTGCCCCAGGGTTTCCGTCCTGTGGGGACGTGTTGATCATCATCTGTGCTGGGACATGAGAAAAGGGCTGTTGTGAGTGGCTGTCTGTGGAGGAGTTCATGGGAAATCAGTTGTTTGTGAGAGGCGTTGGCATGATTGACAGTTGCTGCTGTACCATCATACAGACCACCCTCTATCCTTCCTCCTTGCCTCTTCCCCTGCTTTCTATCCATCTCCCTCTTACTCTAACTGCTCCCTCTCTCTGCTCTCTGTATCGCTCTCTCTCTACTTTCTATCTATCTCTATCTCTCTCTTTCTGCTCTCTGTATCTCTCTCTCTCTGCTCTCTATCCATCTCTTTCTCTTTCTCTCTCTCGTGTCTCTTTAGTTTTTTTCATTTTCATGTACACACACACACACACACACACACACAAATAGAGAGAGAGAGAGAGAAAGAGAGAGAAAACACACAGAAAACCTGGTGAGTCAAACCAGATGTATTTGCCAGCCTGTGTGAACTTCCCAGAAGTGTCTCATGTAAACGTTCACTTTGTTAGAGGAGTGGGGCGTGTGTGTGTGTGTGTGTGTGTGTAGAAACATCTATATACAGATGTGTATATGTGAGATAACACCTAGAAGAAACAAACATATTAACAAACTACCTCTAGCTGGCGTGTGTGTGTGTGTGTGTGTGTGTCTGTTTGAGAGGATTATTATGCACTTGTGGTATGAGGCATCAGGTGACAGAGTGATGATCCCTAGAATGACTGATGGAGGAATAGCAGGTGTGTGTGTGTGTGTGTGTGTGTGTGTCTGTGTGTGTGTGTCTGTGTGTGTTTGAGAGTGTGCAACTGTATGTTTCTCTTCTGAGTAAATTATGTCCTTTCAGTTTCACAGAACATTCTGTGGCTCTCTTGTGCTTCTGTGTCCTGTGACATGTTGTGCGCATTGCAGTTACGCTCAGTACATTGTATGCCATGAATTTGCCTGTCTGTATGTGTGCTTCTGAATCTTTGTGCATCTGTACTCACACATATGTTAACCTGTGTGTGTCCCTTTGTGTGCGTGTGTGTGTGTGTTTATGTGTGTGAAGGGTTCTTGCGCAGCAGGGATCGTTCTCATCAGAAGTTCTACTCTGCGATGGTGAAGACGCAGCTCTTCAGCCGCTTCATTGAGGAGTGCTCCTTCGTCAGCGACAAAGATGCCAGTCTGGCCTTCTTCGACGACTGTGTGGACAAAGTAATGCTGCTCTTTCACTCTCCCTCTCTCTCTCTCTCTCTCTCTCTCTTTTACTCACTATTTCTCTCTCTTTCACTCACTCTCTACCACTCACAAACTCTCTCCCTATCTCTCCTTCTCACTCTCTTTCACTCATTTTTTTTCTCTCTCTCTCTCTCTCTCCCTCTCTCCTGCCTTCTCACCTTCTGTCTGTCTTTCCCTACCTCTATCACAGCCACTTATTCAGCCTTTCAGAACAACTTATTCAGCCTTCCCTGAATAAGCCATAACGTATTTTATCCTGTCTTTCACTCTGCCTCCCCTAAGCTTTTGACCTTGATTTTTCTGTCTTGGTACATTTTTTCTCTTTCTTCCTCGTTCTCCTTCTGCCTCTGGAAGCTGTTTAGCTCAGAGCGGACTGTAGAAAAGGCCAAGGTGAGAGAGAAATTGCTTTTATGCCTCCATAAATCAGTGTGTGGGAAATTTAGTTTTCAATCTTAGTCAGTCCATCTACACAATGTGCGCAAGTATGTGTGTGTGTGTGTGTGTATATGTGTGTGTGTGCGTGTGTGTGCGTGTGTGTGTGTGTGTGTGTGTGTGGTGTGTGTGTGTGTGTGTATTGGGGTGTGTTTGTGGCAGCTTTGTTTATAGTAGTATTTAAACATTTACATGTTGTTTAAGTTGCAGAGCTCTGAATTATGTGCGACTGTGCTTGTAAACGTCTGCGTGATATACTCCTCTCAGTTGAAATGCACAGGTGTGTGTGTGTGTGTGTGTGTGTGTGTGTGTGTGTGTGTGTGTGTATGTGTGTGGGTCTCAGTGGAAATGCACAGGACACAGCAGCACAGTAATGGAGGCGGTGCATTCAAAACGCTTTTAGAGTATCAACATGGCAACTCAAAGACAGAACAACAGATCTATGTGTTTTGTTTTTCTCCTATTGTTTGTACTTATGTATATGTGTCAATAAACTATTGGTGTTTCTTTTTTTCTTTTTTGTGTGTCTGTGTGCGTGTGTGTGTCTGTCTGTGTGTGCGTGTGTGTGTGTGTCTATGTATGTGTGCGCATGTGTGTGTGTGTGTGTGTGTGTGTTTGTGTGTGTGTGTGTGTGTGTGTGTTTGTATAGGTTGACGGAGAGCGCAGTGAAGAGGGCAGATTGATAGAGTTCGATGAGTCTCACAGAAGTGAACACACTGTCTTTAGCACACCCCCTGAGCTCCCACCCCTGCCAGAGGGAGAGGAGCATCCACTCTGCTACAGGTGACTCACACACACACACAGGAAGAAGCACACGCAGACACGCACACACACTCACACACTCACACACACACACACACACTCTCACACACACACAGACACACACACACACACACACACACAGACACTCACACACACAGACACACACACACACACACACACACACACACACACACACACACACACACACACACACACATACACACATACTCACACACACACACACACATGCACACACACCCACACACATACACACATACACACATACACATATACACACACACACACACACACACATACACAAACACACACACACAAACACACACACACACAAACACACACACACACAAACACACACACACACACACACACACACAT